>NC_088412.1:19446661-19734161 GCF_034236695.1 Oncorhynchus nerka
CATTCCCAACATGCAGCGTTAAATCAAGTACTGTATGAATGTGTTCAGCCATAACCCATTTAGTTGTCTTGAATGGAGTACTTGTGAGGTAAAGGCTTGGGTCATCTGACATAACTTTGGATTGCTCAGAGAGGCATAGGGAAAACAGCATCACAAAGGCACAGCAGGTATATCGTTTCTGCATCTCAATGTGCCTGGTATTCATTTAAAAAAATATTGTATTGTCTACTTTCCCTCAACTTTTTACTTCTCTTAGAGCCTGTTCTGCTGGTGTAACCCACTCTGACTCCACCTCTTTTGTCCTTCGTGGCTCTGTCATTGGGGGAGACCGAGTTCTATCTGTGATGCAAGGGCCCAGCTCAGCAGGGCAGATGTGTGATGATGATGATATTAATAATAATAATTATATTATGATGTCATCGCAGAGGGATACCAGAGCCTGGTGTGCTGAATCAGGCTCTGTGGATGGTGGAACAAACTCCCTCACGACGCCAGGACAGCGGAGTCAATCACCACCTTCCGGAGACACCTGAAACCCCACCTCTTTAAGGAATACCTAGGATAGGATAAAGTAATCCCTCTCACCCCCCTTAAAAGATTTAGATGCACTACTGTTCCACTGGATGTCATAAGGTGAATGCACCAATTTGTAAGTCGCTCTGGATAAGAGCGTCTGCTAAATGACTTAAATGTTAAATGTTAAAGAGCAACTGCCCCTAAAAAAAACTTCTAATTTAGAAAACAGCCTATGTGGCATCGATATGAGTCAGAAACATGTATTCTACTGTCAAAATTGACTACAAAGTGTAAATAGGACAATTTTGGTCATAAAGTCAGTCTCATCTAAAACTGAGTTTTGTGAGACTTGTGGTCGTGACAACATAAGAACGTAAATGAAGGTTAGGTTTGTTTCAATCCTGCCCACATGCCCACAGCTGGTAGCACACAAGTTGCGAAAGCTGCAATTGTGCAGCTGCACGCAACCCAATCGTAATGCCCGTGATAAATTTGGGTTTACTTTGGATATGCATATAGGGCTAGTATGTAAATATTCCAATAGCTCCATATTTCAATGACTTAAACACCTCAAACCAACCATAAATTGTAGGAATTCATATACAAATATTTTAAACATTTAATGAGAAAACTAAAAAGTGTGTAACATGAAAATATTGTCTTAGTTACATTCTGTAATGTATTGAAGGTCCCTAACTAGCCTCGGAGATAGGCTATCCAAAGTCAAACCAACTTTGTCCCGGTTGTACACCAGCCGGCTGAAGCTAATTGGCTAAATAACTCTTACCACCTGCGAACACACACAAGAGACACCCACATCAAGCCAAACCCCAAAAGCAACTCACTTTTGAATTCAGTCATGGCCTCTAGCATTTCGTAATTAACCAAATCTAAAACGAGGCCAAATCAGGAAGTGCACTTGCCCTTTAAATAGATAGAGCACAGGAAAAAGTACAAATGCAAGAATTAAACAATTAAAGAGTGAGATGGGTGCTATGGGAATTGGTTTGGGTATTGAGAATGTTTAAGAAAGTTTAATAGCTGTATCCAGATTATCTAATATAAGTAGTTTTATTAGCCAAATTCATTAGCCAAAACAAATATTTGAAGTAATATGGAAATAGGAGTTCATTTTTAATTAGCATACCTACAGTATCAGAAACCAGTAATAGTCACAGCAATCTTTTTAGTAAAACTCATGTTCATAATAAACAGACAGTAGATGGATATGATTCTGTTGACATGATTGAGTGTCTTGAAACTCTTAAAGTTTCTTGACCTTGCTGGACCCTTGAGTGTCTGCAGCACAAAGGAAGTGATTGTTCTGGTTCTACTCTTGGACAATGCATGTTTGTCATTACTGGGTGCAGAGAGGGGGTGTATGGGACATACAGTAATGTTATTGTGTGCCCATGGTGTGTCTGGCTCCGTAATGTAAGTTCAGAGAGGTCATTCTTACTGTAGCGAGGGGGGGGGATGTTGTTCTGCTACAAATCCACAGCAGGTCTAGCATAACCATTCATTACACTAGTGTCATGCTGGTGTGTTTCTCTGGCAGGATTGTACTGTAAGTACAGGCAAGGATAAAACAACATTGGTCTGTTATACCACTTCAGCTTAGACATTGGTCTGTTATACCACTTCAGCTTAGACATTGAAAGTCCTCCTTCCTTTGAGTAATAACCCGGAAAGTCCTCAAAAGGGAGTTTTTACAACTTTACATGAACGATCAGTTCAACATAATTACAACGCTGACAAACCACAAAGCCAACACATCGGTTTGGTAAACAGAATGCTAGTCATTTATCACAGGCGTCTTTGACAATGACAATGTATGACAAATGACACAAAGTGTTGTGCAACATAACCATAGCTAGGCTGGTACCTGGCCAGACAGCGAGCCTAAATCTCGGGAGGTCTCAGGGTAGATGCTTGGAGGAACCCTGGAGTGGAGCAGATCTGAGCTGGCATAGAAAATACTGTATATATATTTTTATTTAACTAGGCAAGTCAGTTAAGAACAATTGCTTATTTTCAATGACAGCCTAGGAACAGTGGGTTAAATGCCTTGCTAAAGGGCAGAATGACAGATTTGTACAGATGTACCTTGTCAGCTCGGGGATTTAATCTTGCAACCTTTCGGTTACTAGTCCAACGCTCTAACCACTAGGCTACCTGCCTCTAACCACTAGGCTACCTGCCTCTAACCACTAGGCTACCTGCCTCTAACCACTAGGCTACCTGCCTCTAACCACTAGGCTACCTGCAACCCCAACTGGTTGAGACATAAATTCCACTGGAAACAACGGATTAAGGTTGTTTAAGGTAAACATCACCATATGCCACACACGCACCTAAGCACGCACACACACACAGGACAATTTGACACCCTCAATAATATACCATGACACATTTGATGGATTGGAAATTATTTTCCCACCATAGCTATTGGCTTTATGTGGCTTTACATTACACTGTACTACTCAATTCCTAATTGTATGATTGGATCCCCCTCACCCACCAATTATGCTTTTGGTTTGGCCCGTGGTTTGTAAAGGGAAAAAAAGTTGCATACGGCTTGTAAGGAGAACTGAGCAATAGCTCCTCTCTTTATCTCTCTCTCCTCTTTCTCTCTCCTCTTTATCTCTCTCTCCTCTTCTTTCTCTCTCCACTTTCTCTCTCTCTCTCTCCTCTTTCTTGCTCTCTCTCTCTCTTTATCTCTCTCTCCTCTTTCTCTCTCTCTCTCTCTCTATCTCTCTCTCCTCTTTCTCTCTCTCTCTCTCTTTATCTCTCTCTCCTCTTTCTCTCCCTCTTTATCTCTCTCTCTTTTAACTCTCTCTCTCTCCTCTTTATCTCTCTCTCCTCTTCTTTCTCTCTCCACTTTCTCTCTCCTCTTTATCTCTCTCTTTCTCTCCTCTTTCTCTCTCTCTCTCCTCTTTATCACTCTCCACTTTCTCTCTCTCTCCTCTTTATCTCTCCTCTTCTTTCTCTCTCCACTTTCTCTCTCTCTCCTCTTTCTCTTTCTCTCTCTCTCCTCTTTATCTCTCTCATCTCTTCTTTCTCGCTCCACTTTATCTCTCTCTCCTCTTTCTCTCTCTCTCTCTCCTCTTTATCACTCTCTCCTCTTCTTTCTCTCTCCACTTTATCTCTCTCTCCTCTTTCTCTCTCTCTCTCTCTCTCCTCTTTATCTCTCTCTCCTCTTCTTTCTCTCTCCACTTTCTCTCTCTCCTCTTTCTCTCTCTCCTCTTTCTCTCTCTCTCTCCTCTTTATCTCCCTCTCCACTTCTTTCTCTCTCCACTTTCTCTCTCTCCTCTTTCTCTCTCTCTCTCCTCTTTATCTCTCTCCTCTTTCTCTCTCTCTCTCTCTCTTTATCTCTCTCTCCTCTTCTTTCTCTCTCCTCTTTCTCTCTCTTCTTTTCTTTATTTCTCTCTCTCTCCTCTTTCTCTCTCTCTCCTCTTCTCTTCTCTCTCTCTTTCTCTCTCTCCTCTTCTTTCTCTCTCTCTCCTCTTTATCTCTCTCTTCTTTCTCTCTCTCTCCTCTTTATCTCTCTCTCCTCTTCTTTCTCTCGCTCTCCTCTTTTTCTCTCTCCTTTTCTTTCTCTCTCTCTCCTCTTTATCTCTCTACTCTTCTTTCTCTCTCTTTCCTCTTTATCTCTCTTTCCTCTTCTTTCTCCCCCTCTCTCTCCTCTTCTTTCTCTCTCTCTCCTCTTCTTTCTCTCTCTCTCCTCTTCTCTCTCTCTCCTCTTTATCTCTCTCTCCTATCCTCTTCTTTCTCTCTCTCTCCTCTTCATCTCTCTCTCCTCTTCTTTCTCTCTCTCCTCTTCATCTCTCTCTCCTCTTCTTACTCTCTCACTCCTCTTCTTAAAACATTGTACTGCAGTAGCCTAAATCAGGGTCACAGAGTGTTTCTTGGTAGTCTTCAACAAATCTGGTTTTAAACAAAAGTATACACCTCACACACATGGTTATGGGCTTTAAAAAAGAAGACACAAGTACCATGTCAGATATAGAGTTGAAATGTATTCAATTCTGAGTTTGAATCTCAGTATTACACTTTATATACTTCACAGAAGACTGAAATGTGACAAAACTGCTTGACATAGAAACACCAGATTTACTGCAGTTTCATTTTTATTAATTATGAAATTATGAAAAATATAATAATACTCCGCCCAGGCCATTAGTTATTTGACTGCAGGAAAGGGCTACCAAACCCATAATTAATAAGTACAGTCCCATTTAACGCAGTAAATTCATAAGAACAAATAGGAATTATATAGAAAGGGATATTTTTCAAATGGAGAAAGATTTATTGCGAATTGATGAGATGTCTGACCGGTATTTCTCAAAACTAGTGATAATTCGTAATGGTTATATTGGGCTCAATTTTGTGAGTTCAAAGACAGCTTTGGAAGTATTATAAACTTGGAAACAATTGGTTTCTAGTAGGCTACAGAATTGGAGAAGAGCTGTTTCTCTGAACCTCAGGCAGTAGGCTCAAGCAAGCACGTTTCTCTCCCCAGTCAGACTCTGACCACCAGCAGCAAACTGTCCTCAATGTTTATGATTAGCACTCATCATGCTTTTCCAACAGTCTTGAAGGAGTTCCCATATATGCTGAGCACTTGGTGGCTGCTTTTCCTTCACTCTGTGGCCCAACTCATCGCAAACCATCTCAATTTGGATGTGGTCGAGGGTTGTGGAGGTCAGGTCATCTGATGCTGGATTCCATCACTCTCATTCTTGGTCAAATAGCCCTTACACAGCCTGTAGGTGTGTTGGGTCATTGTCCTGTTGAAAAACAAATGATAGTGGGACTAAGTCTAAACCAGATGGGATGGCGTATTGTTGCAGAATGCTGTGGTAGCCAAGCTGGTTAAGTGTGCCTTGAATTCTAAGTAAATAACAAACAGTGTCACCAGCAAAGCACCCCCACACCATAACACCTCCTCCTCCATGCTTTACGGTGGGAAATACACAGATTTCAGCCACACCATGTCTCACAAAGACTCAGCATTTGGAGGTAAAAATCTCAAATTTGGACAAATTTCCACCAGTCTAATGTCCTTTGCTTGTGTTTCTTGACCCATCCAAGTCTCTTCTTCTTATTGGTCTTCTTTAGTAGTGTTTTTTTTGCTGCAATTCATCCATAAAGGCCTGATTCACATAGTCTTCTCTGAACAGTTGATGTTGAGATGTGTCTGTTACTTGAACTCTGTGAAGCATTTACTTGGGCTGCAATTTCTGAGGCTGGTAACTCTAATGAACTTATCCTCTGCAGCAGAGTTAACTCTGGGTCTTCCTTTCCTATGGCGGTCCTCATGAGAACCAGTTTCATCATGGTGCTTGATGGTTTTTGCGACTGCACTTGAAGAAACTTTCAAAGTTCTTTACATTTTCCGTATTGACTGACCTTCATGTCTTAAAGTAATGATGGACTGTCGCTTCTCTTTGCTTATTTGAGCTGTTCTTGTCATAATATTGACTTGGTGTTTTACCAGAATTGGGCTATCTTCTGTATACCCACCCCACTACCTTGTCACAACACAACTGATTGGCTCAAACGCATTAAGCGTTAATTCCACAAATGAACTTTTAAGGCACACCTGTTAATTGAAATGCATTCTTGGTGACTACTTCATGAAGCTGGTTGAGAGAATGCCAAGTTTGCCAAGCTGTCATCAAGGCAAAGGGTGGCTATTTTAAGAATCTCAAATATAAAATATATTTTGATTTGTTTAACACTTTTTTGGTTACGACATGATGTGTTAGTTTATAGTGTAGCGAGTGTGCTGAGAGTCGGGAAGCAAGTACAGGGAGTGAGTGTTAATAAATAAAATGAACACAAACGCACCAACATGAAAACAGATTCAATAACACCTGAGGAACACCTGAGGAAAGAACCAAGGGGAGTGACAGATATAGGGAAGATAATCAAGGAGGTGATGGAGTCCAGGTGAGTGTCATGAGGCGCAGGTGTGCGAGACGATGGTGACAGGTGTGCGGGATAATCAGCAGCCTGATGACCTCGAAGCCAGAGAGGGAGAATACGTGACATATAGTTTTGATGTCTTCATTATTATTCTACAATGTAGAAAATAGCAAAACTAAAGAAAAACCCTTGAATGAGTAGGTGTTCTAAAACTTTTGACCGGTAGTGTATATACCTTACCATTCAAAAGTTTGGGGTCACTTAGAAATGTTTTTGTTTTTGAAAGAAAAGCACATTTTTTTGTCCATTAAAATAACATCAAATTGATCAGAAATACAGTGTAGACATTGATAATGTTGTAAATGACTATTGTAGCTGCAGACGGCTGATTTTTAAGGCCCATTATCAGCAACCATCACTCCTGTGTTCCAATGGCATGTTGTGTTATTAGAAAAGCAATAAGATGGCGATCCAAGATGGCGTAGCAGTCAGACGTCCTTGTCCTGTCGTGTCCCTTGTATATATCGTTTTGCATATTTTTCGTCACATATCCTTTCAAATATTTTGCTAAACCTCATCATCTAAATACTCTCCTGCAACCCGCCTCACCCAATGTGACGTGGATCTGCTTTTTTCCTAAAGTATTTACATTTACTTCGGATCTGGAATCCCTCAACTGAAGCTAGCCAGCTAACTACCAGATATCAGTCAGTAAACCATTGCCAGCGGTCATCAGTTAACCTTCAGCTCGGGGACTCTAACCAGAGCATAACGGACCTGTTATTTTTATCCCCGGATTCCTACCGCAAACTGAACATTTTCATCTGGATCTTCACAACTAGCTAACCGCAATCCCGGATGGCTACTCCTGGCTAGCGTTTCCATCCCAGAGCAAGCACCAATTTAGCTTGAAGCTAGCCCGGCCAGGGCTCCTGTGCTACCACCGAAGCATACTCCTGGGCCACAATATCGGCCTGCCAGCTACCTAGAGCTACTTGGAACCCTACTAATTCCACGACTGGTCTATCGACGTCACCGCACGAAGAGGCAAAAGCAGACTTACCCCCATCGCCCCCCCCCCCCCCCAAAGGCTAACTTTCTATCTGCTTGCTTGCTAACCGGGTCTGCTAACTGCTAAACTGCCGGGCCCTGGTCTGCTAACTGCTAGCTCGCCTGACCGGTCTGCTAACTGCTAGCCCTTGCTAACCAGGTCTGCTAACTGCTAGCTTGCCTGCCCGGTCTGCTAACTGCTAGCCCTTGCTAACTGCTTGCTTGCTAACCCGGTCTGCTAACTGCTAGCTTGCCCTGGTCTACTAACTGCTAGCCCATGCTAACTGCTTGCTTGCTAACATGGCCTGCTAACTGCTAGCTTGCCCTGGTCTACGAGCTGCTAGCTTGTTTAGCTCCGGCCTACTAACTGTTAGCTTGTTAGCCTGCTAACTGTCTGAATCGCCGTGTCCCCAGCCAGCCCAACCACTCACTGGACCCATATGTTCACTTGGCTACGCATGCCTCTCTAATATCAATATGCCTTGTCCATTACTGTCCTGGTTAGTGATTACTGTCTTATTTCACTGTAGAGCCTCTAGCCCTGCTCAATATGCCTTAACCAACCATGTTGTTCCACCTCCTACATATGCGATGACATCACCTGGTTTATACATCTCTAGAGACTATATCTCTCTCTTCATTACTCAATGCCTAGGTTTACCTCCAATGTACTCACATCCTACCTTACCTTTGTCTGTACACTATGCCTTGAATCTATGCTATCGTGCCCAGAAACCTGCTCCTTTTACTCTCTGTTCTGAACGTGCTAGATGGCCAGTTCGTATAGTCTTTAGTCGTACCCTTATCCTACTTCTCCTCCGTTCCTCTGGTGATGTGGAGGTTAATCCAGGTTCTGCAGTGCCTAGCTCCACTCCCACCCCCCAGGTGCTCTCATTTGTTGACTTCTGTAAACGTAAAAGCCTTGGTTTCATGCATGTTAACATTAGAAGCCTACTCCCTAAGTTTGTTTTACTCACTGCTTTAGCACACTCTGCCAACCCAGATGTCTTAGCCGTGTTTGAATCCTGGCTTAGGAAAACCACCAGAAACCCTGAAATCTCCATTGCTATCTATAACGTTTTCTGCCAAGATAGAACTGCCAAAGGGGGCAGTGTTGCAATCTACTGCAAAGATAGCCTGCAGAGTTCTGTCTTAATATCTAGATCTGTACCCAAACAATTTGAGCTTCTACTTCTAAAAATTCACCTTTCCAGAAACAAGTCTCTCACTGTTGCCGCTTGCTATAGACCTCCCTCTGCCCCCAGCTGTGCTCTCGATACTTTATGTGAACTGATTGCCCCCATCTATCTTCTGAGCTCGTGCTACTAGGTGACCTAAACTGGGACATGCTTAACACCCTGGCCATCCTACAAACTAAGCTTGATGCCCTCAATCTCACACAAATTATCAATGAACCTACCAGGTACAACCCCAAGTCAGTAAACACGGGCACCCTCATAGATGTCATCCTAACTAATTCGCCCTCCAAGTACACCTCTGCTGTTTTCAATCAAGATCTCAGCAATCACTGCCTCATTGCCTGCATCCGTAATGGGTCTGCGACCAAACGACCACCCCTCATCACTGTCAAACGCTCCCTGAAACACTTCTGCGAGTAGGCCTTTCTAATCGACCTGGCCGGGGTATCCTGGAATGACATTGACCTCATCCCGTCAGTAGATGATGCCTGGCTATTCTTTCAAAGTGCCTTCCTCACCATCTTAAATAAGCATGCCCCTCTCAAAAAACGTAGAACTAGGAATAGATATAGTCCTTGGTTCACTCCAGACCTGTCTGCCCTTGACCAGCACAAAAACATCCTGTGGCGTTCTGAATTAGCATCGAATAGCCCCCGTGATATGCAACTTTTCAGGGAAGATAGGAACAAATATACACAGGGAGTTAGAAAAGCTAAGGTAAGCTTTTCCAAACAGAAATTCGCATCCTGTAGTACTAACTCAAAAAAGTTCTGGGACACTGTAAAGTCCATGGAGAATAAGAGCACCTCCTCCCAGCTGCCCACTGCTCTGAGGCTAGGAAACATTGTCACCACCGATAAATCCACTATAATTGAGAATTTCAATAAGCATTTCTCTATTGCTGGCCATGCTTTCCACATGGCTACCCCTACCCCTCTCAAATGCCCGGCACCCTCCACAGCAATCCGCCAAAGCCCCCACCATTTCTCCTTTACCCAAATCCAGATAGCCGATGTTCTGAAAGAGCTGCAAAATCTGGACACCTACAAATAAGCCGGGCTAGACAATCTGGACCCTCTCTTTCTAAAATGATCTGCCGAAATTGTTGCAACCCGTATTACTAGCCTGTTCAACCTCTCTTTGGTTTCGTCTGAGATTCCCAAAGATTGGAAAGCTGCCGCGGTCATCCCCCTCTTCAAAGTGGGTGACACTCTAGACCCAAACTGCTACAGACCTATATCTATCCTACCCTGTCTTTCTAAGGTCTTCGAAAGCCAAGTTAACAAACAGATTACTGACCATTTAGAATCCCACCATATCTTCTCCGCTATGCAATCTGGTTTCAGAGCTGGTCATGGGTGCACCTCAGCCACGCTCAAGGTTCTAAACGACATCATAACCACCCTCGATAAGAGACATTACTGTGCAGCCGTATTCATCGACCTGGCCAAGGCTTTTGACTCTGTCAATCACAACATTCTTATTGGCAGACTCGACAGCCTTGGTTTCTCAAATGATTGCCTCGCCTGGTTTACCAACTACTTCTCTGATAGAGTTCAATGTGTCAAATCGGAGGGCCTGTTGTCTGACAGTCTCTATGGGTGTGCCACAGGGTTCAATTCTCGGGCCGACTCTCTTTTCTGTATTCACCAATGATGTTGCTCTTGCTGCTGGTGATTCTCTGATCCACCTCTACGCAGACGACACCATTCTGTATACTTCTGGCCCCTCCTTGGACACTGTGTTAACTAACCTCCAGACGAGCTTCAATTCCGTACAACTCTCCTTCCGTGGCCTCCAACTGCTCTTAAACGCAAGTAAAACTAAATGCATGCTTTTCAATCAATCGCTGCCCGCACCTGCTTGCCCATCCAGCATCACTACTCTGGACGGCTCTGACTTAGAATACGTGGACAACTACAAATACCTAGGTGTCTGGTTAGACTGTAAACTCTCCTTCCAGACTTACATTAAGCATCTCCAATCCAAAATTAAATCTA
The DNA here is from genome assembly GCF_034236695.1 of Oncorhynchus nerka. Lineage (NCBI taxonomy): Eukaryota > Metazoa > Chordata > Actinopteri > Salmoniformes > Salmonidae > Oncorhynchus > Oncorhynchus nerka. The sequence goes on from NC_088412.1 coordinate 19,457,358, forward strand.
GAATCGGCTTCCTATATCGGAAAAAAATAATCCTTCACTCATGCTGCCAAACATACCCTCGTAAAACTGACCATCCTACCGATCCTCGACTTCGGTGATGTCATCTATAAAATAGCCTCCAATACTCAACTCAACAAATTGGATGCAGTCTATCACAGTGCCATCCATTTTGTCACCAAAGCCCCATACACTACCCACCATTGCGACCTGTACGCTCTCGTTGGTTGGCCCTCGCTTCATACTCGTCGCCAAACCCACTGGCTACAGGTTATCTACAAGTCTCTGCTAGGTAAAGCCCCGCCTTATCTCAGCTCACTGGTCACCATAGCAGCACCCACTCGTAGCACGCGCTCCAGCAGGTATATCTCACTGGTCACCCCCAAAGCCAATTCCTCCTTTGGTCGTCTTTCCTTCCAGTTCTCTGCTGCCCATGACTGGAACGAATTGCAAAAATCTCTGGAGCTGGAGACTCACATCTCCCTCACTAGCTTTAAGCACCAGCTGTCAGAGCAGTTTACAGATCACTGCACCTGTACGTAGCCTATCTGTAAACAGCCCATCTATCTACCTACCTCATCCCCATACTGGTATTTATTTATTTATTTTGCTCCTTTGCACCCCAGTATCTCTACCTGCACATTCATCTTCTGCCGATCTACCATTCCAGTGTTTAATTGCTATATTGAAATTACTTCGCCACCATGGCCTATTTATTTCCATAACTTACCTCATTTGCACTCACTGTATATAGACTTTTTGTTTTCTTTTGTTCTACTGTATTATTGACTGTATGTTTTGTTTATTCCATGTGTAACTCTGTGTTGTTGTATGTGTCGAATTGCTACGCTTTATCTTGGCCAGGTCGCAGTTGCAAATGAGAACTTGTTCTCAACTAGCCTACCTGGTTAAATAAAGGTGAAATAAAAAATAAAAAATAAAAATAAATAAAACTGGCCTTTTTTTACACTAGTTGAGGTATCTGGAGCATCAGCATTTGTGGGTTTGATTACAGGCTCAAAATGGCCAGAAACAAAGGACTTTCTTATGAAACTCGTCAGTCTATACTTGTTCTGAGAAACATAGGCTATTCCATGCGAGAAATTGCCAAGAAACTGAATATCTTCCTAGAAGGCCAGCATCCCGGAGTCGCCTCTTCACTGTTGACGTTGAGACTGGTATTTTGCGGGTACTATTTAATGAAGCTGCCAGTTGAGGACTTGTGAGGCGTCTGTTTCTCAAACTAGATACTCTAATGTACTTGTCCTCTTGCTCAGTTGTGCACCAGGTCCTCCCACTCCTCTTTCTTTTCTGGTTAGAACCAGTTTGCACTGTTCTGTGAAGGTAGTAGTACACAGTGTTGTACGAAATCTTCAGTTTCTTGGCATTTTCTTGGCATGGAATAGCCTTCATTTCTTTGAACAAGAATAGACTGACGAGTTTCATAAGAAAGTTATTTGTTTCTGGCCATTTTGAGCCTTTAATCGAACCCACAAATGCTGATGCTCCAGATACTCAACTAGTCTAAAGAAGGCCAGATTTTTGCTTATGTAATCAGAACAACAGTTTTCAGCTGTGCTAACATAATTGCAAAATGGTTTTCTAATGATCAATTAGCCTTTTAAAATGATTAACTTGGATTAGCTAACACAACATGCCATTGGAACACAGGAGTGATGGTTGCTGATAATGGGCCTCTGTACGCCTATGTAGATATTCCATTAAAAAAATATCTGCCGTTTCCAGTTACAATAGTCATTTACAACATTAACAATGTCTACACTGTATTTTTGATCAATTTCATGTTATTTTAATGGATAAAAAAAATGATTTTCTTTCAAAAACAAGGACATTTCTAAGTGACCCCAAACTTTTGAACAGTAGTGTATATATATATATTTTAAATGTGACATTGCACAGCAGTTAGATGGTTTATTTTTTCAATATAGAAGGGAATGGGGAAATTATATTTAATGTTGTCGCCATCATTTTATTTTCATTCATTTTGGAGTAATAAAGTCACCATGAGGGTTTGGGTTGTGGGGAGGGTTTGGGTTGTGGGTTCAAAATGCACCTCTGCCCTTCAAATATGTCACTCATTGCTTCAAGCCACACCCCGCCACACCCACCAAACGGAGCAAACGTAGGCTACCTCAAAGTCTGTTCAAGCACATTGAAGAATGTTTTTGGGAAATGTGTGGTTTAGTACAAGCCATTACACAACGTAGAAAATGTTCAATCAAACTCAACCTACCCCAGAACTGACTCTCTCATAGTCATAGAAAAAAAGCTAACCATGGTTACTTTCTGAAATGTTCGGGTTAGACCAACAGTTTGTTATTGCTACTGTATTTCAGTTGCGGTTGCGATACTTTGACCAAATTATCAGGAAAGTTTGACATTTATTTTCCCTTCAAAAATCCTCAGAAACAACCATTTCACAGCTATTTCTTCAAAAACAATCTCCTGGGGTGGCATACAGACCCCCCTAGAAGGGTGTTGACCCTGGAACCCATTGACCCTGACCCCACCAATATGCAACACAAAGTTTGTCACGTTCTGACCTTTATTTCCTGTGTTTTGTATTTAGTTAGTATGGTCAGGGCGTGAGTTGGGTGGGCAGTCTATGTTTGTTTTTCTATGATTTGGGTATTTCTATGTTTCGGCCTAGTATGGTTCTCAATCAGAGGCAGGTGTCATTAGTTGTCTCTGATTGAGAATCATACTTAGGTAGCCTGGGTGTCACTATGTGTTTGTGGGTGATTGTTCCTGTCTCTGTGTTTGCACCAGATAGGACTGTTTTGAGTTTTCACATTTCTTGTTTTTGTTAGTTTGTTCATGTGAAGTGATTTATTAAAGCATGAATCAAAACAACCACGCTGCGCTTTGGTTCGCCTCTCGTTCAGATGAAGAAAACCATTACAAAGTTACAGTCTTGCACACACACACAATTACAAACGTGTACATACACACATTACATATGCAGACAGATAGAGTGCACTTAAGTACACACAAGCCAAGCCTAGAATTAAGTGATAAATATTTGTTTTCAGTCTAACTTTTATGGGGTCTTGTTTATGTCTTTAGTCTGTACTCTCTTTTACCACTGTGAGTGCTGAGTGTTGAACCAACAGAGATTTAGCTTTGGTGAATCCCTAGTAAAACAGTTTATTTTAATGATTGGTTGACTTGAAAAGAGTTTGATTTGCCTGAGCTTCTACTTCCAGGGGTGAAGGAGTCCACAGAGTCCCGGGATGACCTAGAGTGACTGTTAGCTCATTTAAATGCCTGATAGCTTGTTAAGACACATCTGCCAACCAACCTAAGCTTATCGATGTGTTGTGCTGCTAGTGAAAACTAACAAGAGACAGCAGAGACAGCTAGGGGAGGGAGTTGGCAGCAGCCTATGGGAGCTCATCCTTTAGAGTTAACCTTAAAATAGGTCAAGGAAGCAGAGAATAAGGATATAGAAGACAGCCCTCTGACTTGTTAGTGTGTCCAGGGTTTTGGCTGTGTGTCAACCTGAGCTGTCATCCACTACATATGGGGCCAGGTTCAGCCACTTCCACATTGTGATAGTTTTTGCATGTTATTGCGCGAATTGAGTGTGAGACTGCGTTGTACAATGTGTGGGTAAGGATCCTCCATGTGTGTCCGCATTATCTCTTCTTCAACTGGGATAACCCACTCAGAGCAGGATAGATGACTCATCTATGGGAGGCTCTGCCTGTAGCTTTCATTATGTATTCTATCCGTATGACAATGATGATAATGTAATCTGATCCACAGCACACCATAGGGCTCAATCCCTAGCTGAATGGTGTTGTTTAGCCTATAGCAGCTATACAGGCAGGTTCTATAGATCACTGTGGTCCGTCCCTCCCTCTCTGAGGTGTAACATTTTGTGACCTTGATGAACCTGTGTGAGGACAAAGTGCCTACCCAGCAAACCAGAATGTATTCTGTGAAGGTTCCTAGAACATTTGTTAGGTCACGGTAAATGTTCTCATGACACAAAAACAGTCTAGTCGTGGTAATGATTATACAATGTTTGTATAAAACATTCGCCTGACGTTACAAGAATGTTCCTATTATACATTTAATCGGTTCTTTAAAGGTTCCCAGAATGTTTCATTCGGTTGTGGGAACAGTCTGGTGAGAATATTGTGGGGACATCACAACATATGTCTTCCCAAACACAAATGTTGTCCAGTTGTGCGGATGATTATACAATGTTTATTTTAAAGTACAAAAACATTCACATGATTTTACAAGAACGTTCCCAGAACACATTTGGTCTGTTCTTTAAAGGTTCACAGAATGTTTCATTAGGTTGTGGGAACATTGTGTGAACATGACAAGATATACAGTCGGAAGAACAAGTATTTGATACACTGCCGATTTTGCAGGTTTTCCTACTTACAAAGCATGTAGAGGTCTGTAATTGTTATCATAGGTACACTTCAACTGTGAGAGACGGAATCTAAAATAAAAATCCATAACATCATATTGTATGACTTTTAAGTAATTCATTTGCATTTTATTTTACACTCGGCATTAAAATGATACAAGACACATCTATCACTTTTCACCGTCTTTTGTAATTATTGAATTGAATGGTGGTTGGTTTCCTCCTTGAAGAAGCTTGTAGTTGCGGAGTGGTTTGAGAAGAGTGGCATGTTCCTACATCTCACGTCTGCCTGTATTTACTGAACTCTGCCTGCTGGACCCATGGGTTGACTCTGTCATATCCAGGATGGAGTGTCATGCACTTCACCCCTCCTGCCCCCTGACTGCATCTGTCCATAACCTGTCATACATTACATAGTTGGAAGGGACCTCATCGCCCACTGGAGACTTGAAGACAGAACCTCACCCAGAGAGCTGTACATGTCAGTGTGCGGTTAGACAGCCAAATGCTTAGAATAGACCATAGAAATATAATTGAATGCCATGCTAGTTCTGGAACAGCTGAAGAAGTTGTACCAAAGATTGTTATGCTACTTGTTCTCTGTGGTTGTACTCTACACACAACTTATTTTCATTTTCTAGGTAAAGTGTAGACATACTGTTTTTATAAGCAAATCAATATGATAGCTTATTTATAGCAGAAAATGTTTTGTCTTCGTGATACAAACACACCCATAATTTATTTTGTTGATAAATGTAATCTACATTCAAGTTGGCCATGTTTGTGCAATGACCACAGGCTGCTGAGGGGAGGACGGTTCATAATAATGTCTGGAACGGAGCAAATGGAAGGGCATCAAACACCTGGAAATAATGTGTTTGATGTATTTGATACCATTCCACCTCTTTTGCTCTAGCCATTAACACGAGCCCGTCCTTCCTAATTAAGGTGCCACCAACCTCCTGTGAGTTACACCTGTAGGGATATTAGTTCTGGGATTTGTCCCCCGGGAAAGATCTAACAGGGAACGTAAAGGAGAGACAATACTAGCCAGTTATCGAATATTGTGCTGACATGCATTGATGCAAGTTTCAACGGAAAGTATACACAAGAAATATCACGCAATCATATAATAAATGAACCAACATTTTGTGAAATCTGTGGCTAGGTTTCCATTCAATTAGCGACAGATTTTCGTGTGAATATTCTAAAATCTGCTTAAAAACAATATGCTCATTTTCCCATCAAATGGACTTGTTGCGGATAAAAGGCTGTGTGTGATGACGTAGTGCACAGTCGTAAAACTTATTGAAGAGCAGTGATACTATCAAGAGCAGTGTGCGGGTATCTTATTGTTCCTAATCTTATTCAACTGTTGCCATGCACCTGCAACAAAGATAGCTCAGATGTGCGAGTGCCTTTTGAATTTTGACGTAGTGCATATAAAAATACCCTTTGCGGTTAAATTACCATATACTGAATAAATAACACAAGTTAAACGGGTTTCCATCGCATTTTCAACTCTACTGATGGTTTTCTTACCAAAAATGTTGAGCGTGCCCACTCTAGTATTGGCACGTGCGCTCTAAGAAACAGCTTGGAGATGTAGTGTGGTTATAGCCTACATAATAAGGTTATTATGAGCAAAAGAGCAAGATTATTTATGTTTGTCAAATGGACGCCAAGCATGATCATGTCACCAGAATAAGTCCCTCAATATTCATTGGAGTGGAGCATCAAGCTCATCATCACCTGTAATATCAGGTGCATGTTTTTTGCACCCTAAAAGCAACATTAGAGAATCATCCGCACAACTGGACAGTTTTTGTGTTTTGGGAACATATATTTTGTGATGTCCACACAATTTTCCCACCAGACTGATCCCACAACCTAATGAAATATTCTGGGAACCTTAAAGAACAGAGAAAATGTGTTCTGGGAACATTCTTGTAACATCAGGTGAAAATTTTATACAAACATTCCAAAATCATCACCACGAATGGATAGTTTTTGTTAGGTTGATAGGTTTTTGAGAACCTTTTCTGTAACTTAAAGAATGTTCTGGGAACTTTCGCAGAACCAATTTGTTTTTTGGGGGTGGGGGTGGGGGGTGGGGGGGGGAATTACTGGTACATTGTGTTATTACGTTACCTGGAAACCTAATGAGAACTTTTGCGGAATGTTCTGTGGTGGTTCTTACAAATGTTGTGCACAACATTTTATTGAACATTGGGAGAACATTTACCGTTCTCTGAATGTTTTTGTGATGTTGTCATCCTAATGTTAGATAAAACCCTAAGTCGAACTTAATGGAAATCTTAGCTAATGTTCTAGGAATGTACCCGGTTTGATGGATAAGCTGTGCCAAAACATTTATGACACAGTGCCTATATTGCTGTGCAAAGCTCAAAGAGACTTACCCAGAAAGACATACAGCTATAATCACTTCCAAAGGTGATTCTAACATGTATTGACTCTGGGGTGTGACTACTTAGGTTAATAAAATATTTCTGCATTTAATTTTCATTAACCTGAATGGGATCGGTGTCCCTATACTGGGACGGTTGTTGCTAATGTGTGCTAATGTGACTAGAATGACGTTGTAAGTAACAGCCAACTTTCCAGGACCTAAACATGTCTTATATGGGCAGAAAGCTTACATTCTTGTTAATCTAACCGGTGTCCAATTTACAGTAGCTTTTACAGTGAACTTCCGGCGCCGACAGAGATGGCCGCCTCACTTCGCGTTCCTAGGAAACTATGCAGTTTTTTGTTATTTCTTACATTGGTACCCCAGGTCATCTTAGGTTTCATTACATACAGTTGAGAAGAACTACTGAATATAAGAGCAGCGTCAACTCACCATCAGTACGACCAAGAATATGACTTTCGCGGATCCTGTGTTCTGCCTTTCACCCAGGTCATCGGAATGGATCCCAGCTGGCGACCCAAAACAACGACTTCGTAAAAAAGGGAAACGAAGCAGTCTTCTGGTCAGACTCTGGAGACAGGCACATCGCGCACCACTCCCTAGCATACTTCACGCCAATGTCCAGTCTCTTGACAACAAGGTTGATGAAATCCGAGCAAGGGTAGCATTCCAGAGGGACATCAGAGACTGTAACGTTCTTTGCTTCACGGAAACATGGCTCACTCGAGAGACGCTATCGGAGTCGGTGCAGCCAGCTGGTTTCTTCACGCATCGCGCCGACAGAAACAAACATCTTTCTGGTAAGAAGAGGGAAGGGGGCGTATGCTTTATGGTTAACGAGACGTGGTGTGGTCACAACAACATACACGAACTCAAGTCCTTCTGTTCACCTGATTTAGAATTCCTCACAATCAAATGTCGACCGCATTATCTACCAAGGGAATTCTCTTCGGTTATAATCACAGCCGTATATATTCCCCCCCAAGCAGACACATCGATGGCTCTGAGCTAACTTTATTTGACTCTTTGCAAACTGGAATCCACATATCCTGAGGCTTCATTCATTGTAGCTGGGGATTTTAACAAGGCTAATCTGAAAACAAGACTCCCTAAATTGTATCAGCATATCTATTGCGCAACCAGGGCTGGTAAAACCTTGGATCATTGCTATTCTAACTTCCGTGACGCATATAAGGCCCTCCCCCGCCCTCCTTTCGGAAAAGCTGACCACGACTCCATTTTGTTGCTCCCTGCCTACAGACAGAAGCTAAAACAAGAAGCTCCCGCTCTGAGGTCTGTTCAACGCTGGTCCGACCAATCTGATTCCACGCTCCAAGACTGCTTCCATCACGTGGACTGGGATATGTTTCGTATTGCGTCAAACAACAACATTGACGAATACGCTGATTCGGTGAGCGAGTTCATTAGAACGTGCGTTGAAGATGTCGTTCCCATAGCGATTAAAACATTCCCAAACCAGAAACCGTGGATTGATGGCAGCATTCGTGTAAAACTGAAAGCTCGAACTACTGCTTTTAATCAGGGCAAGGTGACCGGAAACATGACCGAATACAAACAGTGTAGCTATTCCCTCCGCAAGGCAATCAAACAAGCTAAGCGTCAGTATAGAGACAAAGTAGAATCGCAATTCAACGGCTCATACACAAGAGGTATGTGGCAGGGTCTACAGTCAATCACGGATTACAAAAAGAAAACCAGCCCAGTCACTGACCAGGATGTCTTGCTCCCAGGCAGACTAAATAACTTTTTTGACCGCTTTGAGGACAATACAGTGCCACTGACACGGCCCGCAACCAAAACATGCGGACCCTCCTTCACTGCAGCCGAGGTGAGTAAAACATGTGTTTTACGTGTTAACCCTCGCAAGGCTGCAGGCCCAGACGGCATCCCCAGCCGCGCCCTCAGAGCATGCGCAGACCAGCTGGCTGGTGTGTTTATGGACATATTCAATCAATCCTTATCCCAGTCTGCTGTTCCCACATGCTTTAAGAGGGCCACCATTGTTCCTGTTCCCATGAAAGCTAAGGTAACTGAGCTAAACGACTACCGCCCCATAGCACTCACTTCCGTCATCATGAAGTGCTTTGAGAGACTAGTCAAGGACCATATCACCTCCACCCTACCTGACACCCTAGACCCACTCCAATTTGCATACCGCCCAAATAGGTCCACAGACAATGCAATCTCAACCACACTGCACACTGCCCTAACCCATCTGGACAAGAGGAATACCTATGTGAGAATGCTGTTAATCGACTACAGCTCAGCATTTAACACCATAGTACCCTCCAAACTCGTCATCAAGCTCGAGACCCAGGGTCTCAACCCCGCCCTGTGCAACTGGGTACTGGACTTCCTTTCTTTTTTTTTACCCCTTTTTCTCCCCAATTTCATGGTATCCAATTGTTGTAGTAGCTACTATCTTGTCTCATCGCTACAACTCCCGTACGGGCTCGGGAGAGACGAAGGTTGAAAGTCATGTCTCATCACAAAATTGTCCAAGTTCAACTTTTCCCCTGATGCCTTGAGATGGATGAAATCATACCTTGAAGGCAGAACTCAGTGTGTCAGAGTGAGCAATGAGCTGTCGCCCACTCGTAGCTATGATGTGGGCGTGCCCCAAGGGTCAATACTGGGGCCCCTCCTGTTCAGCCTGTACATTAATGATCTGCCTTCTGTCTGTACTGGGTCTGAAGTTCAAATGTATGCAGATGATACAGTGATATATGTGCATGCAAAGAGCAAACAACAAGCTGCACAAGAACTCACTACTGTAATGGTCCAGGTTACAAAGTGGCTCAGTGACTCGTGTTTGCATCTCAATGTGAAAAAAACTGTTTGCATGTTCTTCACAAAGAGGGCAACAGATGCTACTGAGCCAGATGTCTATGTGTCAGGGGAGAAGCTCCAGGTGGTATCCGATTTTAAGTACCTTGGCATCATACTTGATTCCAACCTCTCTTTTAAAAAGCATGTGAAAAAGGTAATTCAAATAACCAAATTCAACCTAGCTAATTTCCGATTTATACGAAATTGTTTGACTACAGAGGTAGCAAAACTGTACTTCAAATCTATGATACTCCCCCACTTAACATACTGCTTGACTAGTTGGGCCCAAGCTTGCTGTACAACATGAAAACCTATTCAGTCTGTCTACAAACAGGCTCTCAAAGTGCTTGATAGGAAGCCCAATAGCCATCATCATTGTCACATCCTTAGAAAGCATGAGCTCTTGAGTTTGGAAAATCTTGTGCAATACACCGACGCATGTCTTGTATTCAAGATCCTTAATGGCCTGGCTCCCCCTCCACTCAATATTTTTGTTAAACAGAAAACCCAGACATATGGCAGCAGATCCACAAGGTCTGCCATGAGAGGTGACTGTATAGTTCCCCTAAGGAAAAGCACCTTTAGTAAATCTGCATTCTCTGTGAGAACTTCCCATGTCTGGAATACACTGCCATCAGACACACATAACTGCACCACATATCACACTTTCACAAAATGCTTGAAGACATGGCTAAAGGTCAATCAGATTTGTGAACATGGTCCCTAGCTGTGTGTTGCCGCTTTCCATGTTGTCTATTGTCTGTAGCTTGTGAGGTGTGGAAACACTTTGTTGCTTTTATGAATTTTGTCTTGCTGCTTTTTGTTCTATGTTGCTCTGTCTGTATGCTATGTCTTGCTTGTCCTATGTTGCTATGTCTTGCTTGTTCTATGTTGCTATTGTCTATATTGTAATTGTTTTTAATAACCTGCCCAGGGACTGCGGTTGAAAATTAGCCGGCTGGCTAAAACCGGCACTTTTACTGAAACGTTGATTAATGTGCACTGTCACTGTAAAAATAAAATAAACTCAAACTCAAACTCTGATACACAACCCAACCAGCCGTACTGCTTCTTAACACAGCGCGCATCCAACCCGGAAGCCAGCCGCACCAATGTATCGGAGGGTACACCGTGCACCTGGCAACCTTGGTTAGCGCGCACTGCGCCCGGCCCGCCACAGGAGTCGCTGGTGCGCGATGAGACAAGGACATCCCTACCAACCAAGCCCTCCCTAACCCGGACGACGCTAGGCCAATTGTGCCTAGGCCCATCGATTGCTTTAATATATCCACATAATTTTGCTTCCTCATGACACCATCTATTTTGTGAAGTGCACCAGTCCCTGCTGCAGCAAAGCACCCCCACAACATGATGCTGCCACACCCGTTCTTCACGGTTGGGACGGTGTTCTTTGGCTAGCAAGCTTCCCCCTTTTTCCTCCAAATATAACAATGGTCATTATGGCCAAAAAGTTATATTTTTGTTTCATCAGACCAGATGACATTTCTCCAAAAAGTACGATCTTTATCCCCATGTGCAGTTGCAAACTGTAGCCTGGCGGTTTTGGAGCAGTGGCTTCTTCCTTGCTGAGCCGCCTTCCAGGTTATGTCGATATATGACTCGTTTTTACTGTGGATATAGATACTTTTGTACCTGTTTACTCCAGTATCTTCACAGGGTCCTTTGCTGTTGTTCTGGGATTGATTTGCACTTTTCGTACCAAAGTACGTTCATCTCTAGGAGACAGAACGTGTCTTCTTCCTGAGCGGTATGATGGCTGCGTGGTCCTATGGTGTTTATACTTGCGTACTATTGTTTGTACAGAGGAACGTGGTACCTTCGGGCATTTGGAAATTGCTCCCAAGGATTTAAACAGACTTGTGGAGGTCTACAATTGTTTTTCTGAGGTCTTGGCAGATTTCTTTTGATTTTCCCATGATGTCAAGTAAAGGCAATGAGTTTGAAGGTTGGCCTTGAAATACATCCACAGGTACACCTCCAATTGACTCAAATGATGTATGTCAATTAGCCTATCAGAAGCTTCTAAAGCCATGACATCATTTTCTGGAATTTTCCAAGCTGTTTAAAGGCACAGTGAACTTAGTGTATGTAAACTTCTGACCCACTGAAATGGTGATACCGTGAATTATAAGTGAAATAATCTGTCTGTAAACAATTGTTGGAAAAATTACTTGTCATGCACAAAGTCCTAACCGACTTGCCAAAACTATAGTTTGTCTGTAACCAATTGTTGTAAAAATTACTTCTGTCATTGTATCGGCCGTCGTCGGTGGAAGAAGGTGAGGACCAAGGTGCAACATGGTAAGTGTTCATGATTTTTAATATAAAACGAAATTGAACACTAAACAAAATAACAACTAGGAAGAATGAACAAACTAAACAGTCATGTCTAGTGATGACAAACAAAACAGAAAATAAACACCCACGAAACACAGGTGGAAAAAGGCTACCTAAGTATGATTCTCAATCAGAGACAACTAACAACACCTGCCTCTGATTGAGAACCATACCAGGCCAAACTCAGAAACCAACCTAGAAAAACAAACATAGACTGCCCACCTCAACTCACGCCCTGACCATACTAAAACAAAGACAAAACAAAGGAACTAAGGTCAGAACGTGACAGTCATGCACAAAGCAGACGTCCTAACCGACTTGCCAAAACTATAGTTTGTTAACAAGAAATTTGTGGAGTGGTTGAAAAATTTGTTTTAATGACTCCAACCTAAGTGTATGTAAACTTCCGACTTCAACTGTATGTTTGAGAGGGATGAGGCAAAACAAATGGCAATTAACTGTTGCTGCACAACCAATTGGCAAACATACTGCAAAATGAGAAAGCATGTGACTAAACTGAAGAAAATAATAAAAAACTACACTATGAAACAAAGATAAAATACATAAAGAATGATAGTAAGAAGCTTTGGAGCACAGTCAATTACATTTTGGGAAAAAAGGCAAACTCAGCTCCATCATTTATTCAATCACAAGGCTCATTCGTTACAAAACCTGAATGATTTTGCCAACTACTTTAATGATTTTTTCATTGGCAAGATTAGCAAACTTAGGCATGACATGCCAGCAACAAACACTGACACTACATATCCAAGGATAACTGACCAAATTATGAAAGACAAGCATTGTAATTTTGAATTCCGTAAAGTGAGTGTGGAAGAGGTGAAACATTATTGTTGTCTATCAACAATAATAAGCCACCGGCGTCTGACAACTTGGATGGAAAATTACTGAGGATAAAAGAGGACGATATTGCCACTCCTATTTGCCATATCTTCAATTTAAGTCTACTAGAAAGTGTGTGCCCTCAGGCCTGGAGGGAAGCAAAATGTCACGCCCTGGTCGAAGTATTTTGTGTTTATCTTCATGTTTGGGTCAGGCCAGGGTGTGGCATGGGGTTTTTGTATTGTGGTGTGTTTTGTCTTGGGGTTTTGGTATATATTGGGATTGTAGCTAGTGGGGTGAGCAGAGTCTATGGCTGTCTGGAGTGGTTCTCAATCAGAGGCAGGTGTATATCGTTGTCTCTGATTGGGAACCATATTTAGGCAGCCATATTCTTTGGTTGTTTTGTGGGTGATTGTCCTTAGTGTCTTTGTTCCTGTCGCTGTGTTAGTTGACACAAGTTATAGGCTGTTTCGGTTTTGGTTACTGTAATGCTGCGGGTGTCGTGGGTGTGGAGTCAGACGCAGGAGACAGAGAGTGCAATGCTGTGCGTCTTTAATTGCACCAACGCACCACAGGGTACTCACAATAGTAACGACCCCAAACACAGGGAATGAAAATGTACAACGGAAAAGTCACGACCAGGCACTAACACGTACCTCTACAACAGAGCCGAAGGTTACACTGAAATAATCCCGCACAACAACCAGGCGGGCCGGCTGTCTAATAAAGACAAACTAATCATACCTAAACAGGTGCTACCAATAAACATACAAGGAGGGGGAGGAAAGACAATCAGTGGCAGCTAATAGGCCGGTGATGACGACCGCCGAGCGCCACTCGTGACAGTACCCCCCTGACGCGCGCTCCAGCAGCGCGCCGACACCGCCTCGAGGTCGCCCGGAGGACGAGGTGCAGGGCGATCCGGATGGAGGCGATGGAAATCCTCAACATGGATGGATCCAAGATGTCCCCCACCGGTACCCAGCACCTCTCCTCCGGGCCGTACCCCTCCCAGTCCACGAGGTACTGCAGGCCCCTCACCCGGCGTCTTGAGTCCAGAATGGCCCGGATCGTGTACGCCGGGGACCCCTCGATGTCCAGAGGGGGGAGGGACCTCCAGCACCTCACTGTCCTGCAGGGGACCAGCTACCACCGGCCTGAGGAGAGACACATGAAACGAGGGGTTAATACGATAATAGGAAGGGAGTTGTAATCGATAACACACCTCGTTTATCCTCCTCAGGACTTTAAAGGGCCCTACACACTGCGGACCCAGCTTCCGGCAGGGCAAGCGGAGAGGTAGGTTTCGGTCGAGAGCCAGACCCTGTCCCCGGTACAAACACGGGGCCTCACTGCGGTGGCGGTCAGCACTCCTCTTCTGCCGTCCACTCGCTTGTTGTAGAGATTCCTGGACGGCCCTCCAGGTCTCCTTGGAGCGCTGTACCCATTCCTCCACCGCAGGAGCCTCGGTCTGGCTCGGATGCCATGGTGCCAGGACCGGCTGGTACCCCAACACACACTGAAAAGGGGACACGTTAGTAGAGGAGTGGCGTAGTGAGTTCTGAGCCATTTCAGCCCAGGGAATGTAGCGTGCCCACTCCCTGGCCGATCCTGGCAATACGACCGCAGAAACCTACCCACCTCCTGGTTCACTCTCTCCACCTGCCCATTACTCTCGGGTGATAACCGGAGGTCAGGCTGACAGAGACCCCCAAGCGTTCCATGAACGCTCTCCATACCCGAGACGTGAATTGGGGGCCCCGATCAGAAACGATGTCCTCCGGCACCCCGTAGTGCCGAAAGACATGGGTGAATAACGCCTCCACAGTCTGTAGGGCTGTAGGGATACCGGGCAACGGGAGGAGACGGCAGGACTTAGAGAACCGATCCACAATCACAAGAACCGTGGTGTTCCCCTGAGACGGCGGAAGATCGGTCAGGAAATCTATGGACAGATGTGACCATGGCCGCTGTGGAACGGGGAGGGGTTGTAACTTCCCTCTAGGAAGGTGCCTAGGAGCCTTACTCTGAGCGCACACTGAACAGGAGGAGACATAACCCTTAATGTCCTTAGCCAAAGTAGGCCACCAATACCTCCCCTGAAGGCTCCCCACTGTCCTCGTCACCCCAGGGTGACCCGAGGAGGGTAGGACATGAGCCCACCGAATCAGCTTGTCCCGAACACCAAGCGGCACGTACCTTCGCCCCGCTGGACACTGAGGAGGAGCGGGTTCAGCCCGTAACGCCCGCTCGATATCCGAGTCCACCTCCCATACCACTGGTGCTACCAGCTTTGAGGCGGGAAGGATGGGAGCAGGTTCGGTGGACCCATCCTCCGTGTCGTAAAGGCGGGACAGTGCGTCAGCCTTTATGTTCTGGGAGCCCGGTCTATAAGACAAAGTAAACCGGAACCGGGTGAAGAATATGGCCCACCTTGCCTGACGTGGGTTAAGTCTCCTAGCTGCCCGAATATACTCCAGGTTCTTGTGGTCGGTCCAGATGAGAAAAGGGTGCTTAGCCCCCTCAAGCCAGTGTCTCCACACCTTCAGAGCTCTAACCACCGCTAGCAACTCCCGGTCCTCCACATCATAGTTACGCTCCGCTGGGCTGAGCTTCCTTGAGAAGAAAGCGCAGGGGCGGAGTTTTGGTGGCGTACCCG
Organism: Oncorhynchus nerka; assembly: GCF_034236695.1. Lineage (NCBI taxonomy): Eukaryota > Metazoa > Chordata > Actinopteri > Salmoniformes > Salmonidae > Oncorhynchus > Oncorhynchus nerka. Next base: position 19,472,907 of record NC_088412.1, read on the forward strand.
AGCGCTGCGATAGCACGGCACCCACCCCAGCCTCGGACGCGTCCACCTCCACTATGAATGCTAGAGAGGGGTCCGGATGCGCCAACACGGGCGCATCAGTGAACAGCGCCTTCAACTTGTTGAACGCTCCGTTCGCCTCTGCTGACCACTGCAACCGCACCGGGCCCCCCTTCAGCAGTGAGGTAATGGGAGCCGCTATCTGGCCAAAACCCCGGATAAACCTCCGGTAGTAGTTGGCAAAACCCAAAAACCGCTGCACCGTCTTTACCGTGGTTGGAGTCGGCCAATTACGCACGGCCCTAATGGGGTCGCCCTCCATCACTACCCCCGAGGTGGAAATGCGATATCCCAGAAAAGAGACGGCTCGTTTAGAGAACACGCATTTCTCAGCCTTGACGTATAGGTCATGCTCCAGCAGTCTACCAAGCACCTTGCGCACCAGAGACACATGCGCGGTGTAAGTGGCCGAGTAGATCAGAATGTCATCGATATAAACAACCACTCCCTGCCCGCACAGGTCCCTGAGAATCTCGTCTACAAAGGATTGAAAAACGGCTGGAGCATTTTTTAACCCATACGGCATGACGAGGTACTCATAGTGGCCTGATGTGGTACTAAATGCGGTTTTCCACTCGTCTCCCTTCCGAATACGCACCAGACTATACGCGCTCCTGAGATCCAGTTTTGTGAAGAACTGCGCTCCGTGGAATGATTCCACCGCCGTAGCGATGAGAGGTAGAGGGTAACTATACCCCACTGTGATGGCGTTTAGACCTCTATAATCAATACACGGACGCAAACGTCCCTCCTTTTTCCTCACAAAAAAGAAACTCGAGGAGACGGGTGAAATGGAGGGCCGAATGTACCCCTGTCCCAGCGACTCCGTGACATATGTCTCCATTGCCAACGTCTCCTCCTGGGACAGCGGGTACACGTGACTCTTGGGAAGCGCAGCGTCTACCTGGAGATCTATCGTACAATCCCTTCCCGGTCGATAAGGTGGTAATTTAGTCGCTTTCACTTTACTGAAAGCGATTGCCAAATCGGCATACTCGGGGGGAATGCACACCGTGGAACCCTGGTCTGGACTCTCCACCGACGTAGCACCGATGGAAACTCCCAAACACCTTCCAGAACACTCCTCTGACCACCCCTGGAGAACCCCCTGTTTCCACGAAATTTTAGGATTGTGCCGGGCCAGCCAGGAGTCCCCAGCACCACTGGAAACGCAGGCGAATCAATAATAAAAACTGATACGCTCCCTATGATTCCCCTGCGTCACCATGTCCAGTGGGACCGTGGTCTCCCTGACCATCCCTGACCCTAATGGCCGGCTATCTAGGGAGTGCACGGGGAAAGGAGAATCTATCGGCACCAGCGGAACCCCTAATTTAAGGGCGAGTCCGCGATCCATAAAGTTCCCAGCTGCGCCTGAATCGACTAGCGCCCTATGCTGGGAAGAGGGAAAAAAGTGAAGAAAAAGGTTAAGACAAACATGTGGCCAACAGGGGTTCTGGGTGAGTTTGATGCAGACTCACCTGGGATGATCGAGAAGCGTTCCGCCTGCCATCTCTACTCCCAGACGGACCCCCCCAGCACCGATCAGACGTGTGTCCTCTCCGACCACAGTTGGTGCAGGGAAGGCCTCCTCCTCCGGTACCCCTCGGCGCAGCCCCTCCCAACTCCATCGGAATGGGAGCGGAGGGGCTGGGTGGTGGAACGCACAGGACCCTCTCTGAACGCCCGCGGGCAGCCAGCAGATTGTCCAGTCGAATGGACATGTCAATCAGCTGATCCAGTGACAGAGTGGTGTCCCGACACGCTAACTCCCGGCGGACGTCCTCTCGGAGACTACACCTGTAGTGGTCCATAAGGGCCCTGTCGTTCCACCCAGATCCGGCTGCCAAGGTCCGGAACTCCAGCGCGTAATCCTGGGGCGCTCCTCCTCTCCTGCCTGAGATGAAAAAGTCGTTCTCCCACCGCTCGGCCGTCTAGAGGGTGATCAAACACGGCACGGAAGCGGAGGGAAAACTCTGGGTAGTGCTCCCGCGCTGAGTCTGGGCCATTCCAGACTGCGTTCGCCCACTCCAGAGCACGACCCGTGAGGCAGGAGATGAGGACACTCACCCTCTCCGCTCCTGAGGGAGTGGGTCTAACGGTGGCCAGGTATAGCTCCAGCTGAAGCAGAAACCCCTGGCAACCCGACGCCGCTCCATCATAAGCCCTCGGTAGCGTCAGACGGAGGGTGCTGGAGTCGAGTGATGGGGAGTCCGGAGCCGTGGGTGCCGAAGGTGGAGAGAGGAGACCACTCCTCTCCCATCGGTCCATTCTCTCCATTACTTGATCCATCGCGGATCCGATCCGATGGAGAACGGTGGTGTGGTGGAGAACCCGTTCCTCCATCGATGGGAGAGGGTTGGCTGCTGCTCCTGCTGACTCCATTCAATTTGATTTAGGTGCGGGATTCTGTAATGCTGCGGGTGTCGTGGGTGTGGAGTCAGACGCAGGAGACAGAGAGTGCAATGCTGTGCGTCTTTAATTGCACCAACGCACCACAGGGTACTCACAATAGTAACGACCCCAAACACAGGGAATGAAAATGTACAACGGAAAAGTCACGACCAGGCACTAACACGTACCTCTACAACAGAGCCGAAGGTTACACTGAAATAATCCCGCACAACAACCAGGCGGGCCGGCTGTCTAATAAAGACAAACTAATCATACCTAAACAGGTGCTACCAATAAACATACAAGGAGGGGGAGGAAAGACAATCAGTGGCAGCTAATAGGCCGGTGATGACGACCGCCGAGCGCCACTCGTGACAGTTACGTTTATTATTTTGTAGTGTTTGTATTGATTCGTGTTTACGTTTGTTGATTAAACATGGATCGCAATCTACACGCTGCATTTTGGTCCGACTCTCCTTCACACCTAGAAAACCGTTACACAAAAGTTATTCCGCTACCCAAGAATAGTAAAGCCCCCTTTACTGGCTCAAATTAGTAAAGTTTTGGAAGAAAATGTGTTTGTGTTTGACCAGATACAATGCTATTTTACAGTTAACAAATTGACAACAGACTTTCAGCACGCTTATAGGGAAGCACTTACACAAATCACTGAGGATTGGCTAAGAGAAATCAAATCAAATCAAAAGTATTTATATAGCCCTTCGTACATCAGCTGATATCTCAAAGTGCTGTACAGAAACCCAGCCTAAAACCCCAAACAGCAAGCAATGCAGGTGTAGAAGCACGGTGGCTAGGAAAAACTCCCTAGAAAGGCCAAAACCTAGGAAGAAACCTAGAGAGGAACCAGGCTATGTGGGGTGGCCAGTCCTCTTCTGGCTGTGCCGGGTGGAGATTATAACAGAACATGGCCAAGATGTTCAAATGTTCATAAATGACCAGCATGGTCGAATAATAATAAGGCAGAACAGTTGAAACTGGAGCAGCAGCACAGTCAGGTGGAAGTTGAAACTGGAGCAGCAGCATGGCCAGGTGGACTGGGGACAGCAAGGAGTCATCATGTCAGGTAGTCCTGGGGCATGGTCCTAGGGCTCAGGTCAGTTGAAACTGGAACAGCAGCATGGCCAGGTGGACTGGGGACAGCAAGGAGTCATCATATCAGGTAGTCCTGGGGCATGGTCCTAGGGCTCAGGTCCTCCGAGAGAGAGAAAGAAAGAGGGAAGGAGAGAATTAGAGAACGCACACTTAGATTCACACAGGACACCGAATAGGACAGGAGAAGTACTCCAGATATAACAAACTGACCCCAGCCCCCCGACACATAAACTACTGCAGCGTAAATACTGGAGGCTGAGACAAAGAAATTGATGATAAAAATACTGTGGGGGCTGTTTTGTTAGACTCCAGTGCAGCTTTTGACATTATCAATACTAGTCTGCTGCTGGAAAAATGTATGTTATGGATTTACACCCCCTGCTATATTGTGGATAAAGAGTTACCTGTCTAATAGAACACAGGGGGTGTACTTTAATGGAAGCCTCACCAACATAATCCAGATAGAAACAAGAATTCCCCAGGGCAGCTGTCTAGGCCCCTTACTTTTTGAAATATTTTCTTTATTTGAGTAAAGCCAGTGTGTGTATGTATGCAGATGACTCAAGACTATACACGTCAGCTACTACAGCAACTGAAATGACTGCAACACTTAACAAAGAGATGCAGGTAGTTTCAGAATGGGTGGCAAGGAATAAGTTAGTCCTAAATATTTAAAAAACTAAAAGCATTGTATTTGGGACAAATCATTCACTAAACCCTAAACCTAAACTAAATCTTGTAATAAATCATGTGGAAATTTAGCAAGTTGAGGTGACTAAATTGCTTGGAGTAATTCTGGATTGTAAACTGATATGGTCAAAACATATTGATACAACGGTAGCTAAGGGGAGATGTCTGTCCAAAGTAAAACGCTGCTCTACCTTCTTAACACCACTATTGTAAAAGGTCTGGGTGTAGCTGGTGCAGAGGAGTCAGGACAGCAGAGATGAGTAATAAAAGTAACTTTACTCAAAATGACCAAATACATGTAGATATACCAAGCCCACACAAAAGGACCGAAATACATCAAACAAACCCGCAGAAAAACCAGAGGAAAACAGAGGGTTAAATAATGAACATGTAATTGGGGAATTGAAACCAGGTGTGTAAAACAAAGACAAAACAAATGGAAAATGAAAAGTGGATCGGCGATGGATGGAAGGCTGGTGACGTCGACCGCCGAACGCCGCCCGAACAAGGAGAGGGACCGACTTCGGCGGAAGTCGTGACAACTTTCAACAAGGCAGGTCCTACAGACTCTAGTTTTGTCGCACATGGACTACTGTTCAGTCGTGTGGTTAGGTGCCATAAAGAGCCACTTCGGAAAATTGCAATTGGCTCAGAACAGGGCAGCACAGCTGGCCCTTGGATGTGCACAGAGAGCAAACATTAATAATATGCATATCAATCTCTCCTGGCTCAAAATAGAGTAGCTATTGACTACATCACTACCTTTCTTTGTGAGAGGTATTGACATGTTGAAAGCACCGAGCTGTCTCTTTAGACAACAAGCACATAGCTCAGACAGCCATGCATAGACATGCCCCACAAGACATGCCACAAGAGGTCTCTTCACAGTATATCTAGAACTATTTTCAGGTTAGCACGCAGACATTCCGTTGGTGACTTCACATGAAAAATAACAATTGATCATAGAAAGCAGAAAATAACCACTAAGGGTTTTATTCACAATCTTTTCTGGTCCATCCTATTTCCCTGTCACTTGGCAGTTTGTTCTGGAGATCAAGAAACTCTCAAATTTTCTCTGTCCCAAATGGCAACCTATTCCCTATATAGTGCACTACTTTGACCAAAGACCTTTGTGGCCCGGTCAAAAATAGTGAACTATATAGGGGATAGGGTGCCATTTGGATTTGGGACAAACCATTGACATGGCAGATTTGCAGATCCAGATCATGTGTTTCTCCAGCAGAGACAGACACACTATACCCCCCCCCCAGAGTAACACTCTGTTGGCATTAGGTAGTTCTGAGTGACACAGCAGTACACACAGCTCTACCATAGAAGCCCAGGCCAGGTTTATAGCTGTAAGAAGCAGCGCAGCGAAAGATTGTGTTTCTTTCCAAACACTGTCGCTCATTCAATACAGAACCAACTTCCTTTTAACATACAAACCCCTAGAACACGAGAGCCCTGTTGAAAGATTCATCATTAATATGACCAAGTTAAAGGATTTCTGGGCACTCTGAGGCCTTCGAAATTATAGTGGAATGCACGTCAATAGGGCCTGCGAGACAATTTTACCATACAGTTTACAGTAATAAGATCTTAACTCTGGTTGTCTTAAGAGCTGACAACATGAAATGATATGTGTTTCAGCAGACCATATAATAATCAACATTTAATCGCCAAAATTAAATGTATTTCATCCATATTGAACTTTACCTCATGCTGTACTATATAGACTACTCTGAGGCTGACCAATTCAGTGAGCGATGAAGTATATCTTAGAGGCCTGATAGCCAAATCCAGGGGAGTGGTGGTGCTAATGTTGGTAGTCTGCTGGTGAAGAGAGCCTGGGTGTGTGTGTGCATGTGCGTGTGTATGCAAAGGAACCGTGGGAAAGGTAGTGGCACATCCACCCAACGCGACTGCCGTGAATTAAACTAATTGTATATTATGGCAGGGGGGGTACGCCGTCCCTCCACCAGCAGATAATCCCTCATCAACTGCCGTCTGGACCCAAAATGGAGGGTGCATTACAGGGAGAGACTCCCCCCAAGGAGACAGAGACACTGAGTGGAGGCACTGTTTAATTACCAGCCTGGCAACTGCCTCAGAGCTGGAGGAGTAAAGCGTAGCTTGGAGAGAGACTGTGAAGGGAGAAGGAGGAGAGGGTTGAGGAGGGACAGAGAGGAGAGGGCTGGGGAAGGAGAGGGAGGAGAGGGCTGGGGAAGGAGAGGGAGGAGAGTGCTGGGGAAAGAGAGGGAGGAGAGGGTGGACTGTGGAGGGAGAGGGTTGGGGAGGGAGAGGACTGGGGAGGGAGAGGGAGGAGAGAGAGGACTAGGGAGGGAGAGGGCTGGGGAGGGAGAGGGAGGAGAGAGAGGACTAGGGAGGGATAGGGCTGGGGAGGGAGAGGGAGGAGAGAGAGGACTAGGGAGGGAGAGGGCTGGGGAGGGAGAAGTTTGGGGAGGGAGAGGACTGGGGAGGGAGAGGGAGGAGAGAGAGGACTGGGAGGGAGAGGGGCTGGGGAGGGAGAGAGGAGAGAGAGGACTAGGGAGGGAGAGGGAGGAGAGAGAGGACTAGGGAGGGAGAGGGAGGAGAGAGAGGGCTGGGGAGGGAGAGGATTGGGGAAAGAGAGGGCTGTGGAGGGAGAGGGCTGGGGAGGGAGAGGGAGGAGAGAGAGGGCTGGGAGGGAGAGGGAGGAGAGAGAGGACTGGGGAAAGAGAGGGCTGGGGAGGGAGAGGGAGGAGGGAGAGGACTGGGGAAAGAGAGGGCTGGGTAGGGAGAGGGAGGAGGGAGAGGACTGGGGAGGGAGATGTAGGAGAGGACTAGGGAGGGAGAGGGAGGAGAGGACTGGGGAGGGAGAGAGGAGAGAGAGGACTAGGGAGGGAGAGGGAGGAGAGAGAGGACTAGGGAGGGAGATGGAGGAGAGAGAGGGCTGGGGAGGGAGAGGGAGGAGGGAGAGGACTGGGGAGGGAAAGAATGGAGAGAATTGGGAAGGAGAACGAGAACGAGGAGAGGGTGTCTTTGAGATGGGGTCCTAGCCGCAGGAAGTATGGGGACTGAGGGTGCTCCAGAACCCCTTGAAAAACAAAAAATAATATTTTTTAAAAAAGATGTAGCTGTCTCTAGTGGAGTCAACAACCAAAAATCTGCCTCTCCCTTATACATAGTAACAAAAGTAGTGCACTGTGCCTTTACTAGTCCTGTATTAGCGAACCGATTTAGCCATCTGTAGAGTGGGCAAATGCTATTTTTCTGCACCACCCCCCATTGGGGAGGGGTAGTTGAGGGAATGCCTGCCCCCCACTCCCACAGCTATGGAAAACAGGAACAATAAGATTTTGTTTAGACTACGGGGCAGCGCGGCTTTCCCCTCAAGTTGCCTGTTGTCTCCCTGGTTCTTTCTTAAGCCTTCACAGGTTGACAAATCTAAGCACATATTTAGTCATACATGCATCTTTCATTGACAGGGGTGAGGCCCCACAGAGGGACTCCTGCTAGGAGTGTAATGAGTGTGTTTTCATAAGATTATATCTCCCAGAGTTAACAAACTAGCATATAATGTGTTTCTTGGTTTATGTGAGAAAGCTAAAAGCTAAGAATTTCGAAATTTGGATCCAATGCCAGTTTTTGGTTTACGATCCTGTTCATCTTTCTGCAATCTGTTGTTAGAAAATCCCCCTGAGGGGTTTGTGTGGTCTGTGGGTGGGACAGTTAATGCGTATGGACTCTTCAGGTGAATCCCCAACTGGAGATGCTTTTATGCAACCTGTTGTATGCAGAAACCATTCCCATCAATGTGCAATTCATGCGATAGTCAGAGTTACTAAAGAAACAGAATTTCAACCTTTGCCACTTATACTGGTTAATAATAGGCAGCAGACATGGAGCCCAAACTCAAAAGAGAGTTGTAGCGTTGGACTTGTGTCGCTGTCACTAGTCTTCTCTCCAAGGAGAATCCAGGTTAGGCATGGCTTAGTGTGACTGTGTATAGAGAGTCTCCAGACAGTTTGCAGTCAAAGGGGTCATTTGGACAAACATCTAACCATAGTTAGCAATAGACCACACCACTTCTCTGAGTTGGAATTCATACGGGAGACACAACCAACCCACTGGGCAAAATCTGGTTTAATCAACGTTGTTTCCACGTCATTTCAACAACAAAAATGATATGCGATAAAGTTGAATCAACCTGGAAAACTGATCTGACTTTTTCCAAAAGTCATCAACGTAAGGAAATGTCATATTTTTTTGACCCAACTTTTAACCTAAATACAATGACATGTTAAAATTTTTGTTTGATTTCACGTTGAATTCAAGTTAGTTGACAACTCAACCAAATGCATATAAAAACTAGATTTTGAAATGACCACTGTGCCCAGTGGGAACTCAATTGAATAGATTTTCAGGCGGAAACTCTGAGGCAGTAAATTGTAATCCTTAAGCTAAATATCTGGTGGTTTGCATCTTGATATGCAAGCATGTTGTGTCTGACCTGTTGATTAGGCACCATAAGAAGTTCATTGTCTTTAGTTAGAGCTACACAGCACATGGAACAAGGGGAAGCATGTGTCCACACATTGGAAAGACAGGCTTTCTCTTCACCAGAATGATTGTGCTGCTGGATTATCCATAACAGATATGCATTAGACCTAAATTCACATTTATTTCTATTTCAACATCAAGGAAATCAACTAGTTGGAAATCCTAGATCTCAATCCCCTTTCATTTTGTTCCGTACTTGACGTTAATTCGTTCCTGCAACATTGACTACAAGGCTTTAATAGTGAAATAAAGTGTCACTGAGGCTGAACTATTGACATATAGCTGGAATCTCCTGAATATGCAACAGCATGTCCTATTGACAGCAGTGCCTTGGTCTGACAGGGCGCTCTACAGTTCTGTCTTCATTCTTCTGGATGGCTCCATGTCTGTATTGGATTGAGGGAGAGAAACGGCTGTGGGTCGGATGGGCTCATGGTGGGGCAAAGCAAAGCATTGTGGAGCTTCCAAAGTAGACTTTCCCTGTGGAGTCTGTGTCAGCGCTCCATAAATCCATGCTTTCTCCCACCACATGTGTTCCTGGAGAACATGCCAGCATGGTCTAAGACTAGGGCTATAGGGCTGGGAGACCTTCTGAATCCTGACCAGTGATGACGGCAGTGTAGCCTAGTGGTTAGAATGTTGGGCTAGTAACCAAAAAATTGAAAGTAAGAATTTGTTCTTAACTGACTTGCCTAGTAAAATAAAACTGTAATACCTCCAGTGTTGCTTCCTGGTCACACCACCAAAGGACTATTGCACACAATGTGCTCCCTCCCACCCACCCTGGGCACGTCAACAACAACCTGTTTTATGACACATTCATGCAGTTCTAATAGAAAAACAAAGCTATCAACAAAGGATTTGACAAGTTATCAGGAATTGTGGCATTGGAATGTTCCGAAAGCATTTCATTATAGAGACAGTGTTCCTTTTAGAATGGCACAGGGTCAGGAATACCCAACCCTCTAGCTTTGTAAGTCCCTACAGTAATATATATGTTCTTTCTTTATACAGAGCACATGTAACTCTTGCCCTGAGTCCCTGGCCTGATGAACCCGATCACCCTGGGCCCGCCAAGTAATCCCCCACTCCTAAACTCAGTGATCTCATCACATGACCACGGGGCTGAACGACTGCCTGCTTGCGCAGTCTGGAGAAAAGACTTCACCAACAAACAGTCACACTCGGCCTTGGCAATCTCATTAAACCTTGTCTCTCTACGTCGCTGCTAGGGTCAACAAGGTTGTTGTGTGACCTACCCTGCGACCTCGGCAAACACTGTATGGCCTACCCTAGGCCAGCAGGATCAAAATTATCATGCATTTAAGCGCAGAAACATGAGTCAGTCAGTTCAAAGCAGCTGGGTATGTTAGTTTTAAAAGCATCATGTTAGTTTTAATAGTATCGTGTTAGCTTTAATAGCATCACGTTAGTATTTATAGCATCACAGTTTTAATAGCATCATGTTAGTTTTAATAGCACCATGTTAGCTTGAATAGCATCACGTTAGTATTTATAGCATCACAGTTTTAATAGCATCATGTTAGTTTTAATAACATAATGTTAGTTTTAATAGCATCATGTTAGTTTTAAAAGCACCATGTTAGCTTTAATAGCATCACGTTAGCATTTATAGCATCACAGTTGTAATAGCATCATGTTAGTTTTAATAACATAATGTTAGTTTTAATAGCATCATGTTAGTTTTAAAAGCACCATGTTAGCTTTAATAGCATCATGTTAGTATTTATAGCATCACAGTTTTAATAGCATCATGTTAGTTTTAATAACATAATGTTAGTTTTAATAGCATCATGTTAGTATTTATAGCATCACAGTTTTAATAGCATCATGTTAGTTTTAATAACATAATGTTAGTTTTAATAGCATCATGTTAGTATTTATAGCATCACAGTTTTAATAGCATCATGTTAGTTTTAATAACATAATGTTAGTTTTAATAGCATCATGTTAGTATTTATAGCATCACAGTTTTAATAGCATCATGTTAGTTTTAATAACATAATGTTAGTTTTAATAGCATCATGTTAGTATTTATAGCATCACAGTTTTAATAGCATCATGTTAGTTTTAATAACATAATGTTAGTTTTAATAGCATCATGTTAGTTTTAAAAGCACCACGTTAGCATTTATAGCATCACAGTTGTAATAGCATCATGTTAGTTTTAATAGCATCATGTTAGTTTTAATAGCATCATGTTAGTTTTAATCGCATCATATAAGTATTAATAGCATCACATTAGCATTAAAAGCATCATGTCAGTTTTAATAGCATCATGTTAGTATTTATAGCATCACAGTTTTAATAGCATCATGTTCGTTTTAATAGCATCATGTTAGTTTTAAAAGCATCATGTTCGTTTTAATAGCATCATGTTAGTTTTAATAGCACCATGTTAGTATTACTAGCATCATGTTAGTATTTATTGCATCATGTTAGTATTACTAGCATCATGTTAGTATTAATAGCATCATGTTAGTATTACTAGCATCATGTTAGTATTAGTAGCATCATGTTAGTATTAGTAGCATCATGTTAGTATTACTAGCATCATGTTAGTATTACTAGCATCATGTTAGTATTAGTAGCATCATGTTAGTATTACTAGCATCATGTTAGTATTAGTAGCATCATGTTAGTATTACTAGCATCATGTTAGTATTAATAGCATCATGTTAGTATTACTAGCATCATGTTAGTATTACTAGCATCATGTTAGTATTAGTAGCATCATGTTAGTATTACTAGCATCATGTTAGTATTACTAGCATCATGTTAGTATTAGTAGCATCATGTTAGTATTAGTAGCATCATGTTAGTATTACTAGCATCATGTTAGTATTAGTAGCATCATGTTAGTATTACTAGCATCATGTTAGTATTAATAGCATCATGTTAGTATTACTAGCATCATGTTAGTATTAGTAGCATCATGTTAGTATTTATAGCATCATAGTTTTAATAGCATCATGTTAGTTTTAATAGCATCATGTTAGTTTTAATAGCATCATGTTAGTTTTAATAACATAATGTTAGTATTTATAGCATCACAGGTTTAATAGCATCATGTTGGTTTTAAAAGCATCATGTTCGTTTTAATAGCATCATGTTAGTATTTATAGCATCATAGTTTTAATAGCATCATGTTAGTTTTAATAGCATCATGTTAGTGTTAATAGCATCATGTTAGTATTAATAGCATCATGTTAGTATTAATAGCATCATGTTAGTATTAATAGCATCATGTTAGTGTTAATAGCATCATGTTAGTATTAATAGCATCATGTTAGTATTAATAGCATCATGTTAGTATTAATAGCATCATGTTAGTATTAATAGCATCATGTTAGTGTTAATAGCATCATGTTAGTATTAATAGCATCATGTTAGTATTAATAGCATCATGTTAGTGTTAATAGCATCATGTTAGTATTAATAGCATCATGTTAGTATTAATAGCATCATGTTAGTATTAATAGCATCATGTTAGTGTTAATAGCATCATGTTAGTATTAATAGCATCATGTTAGTATTAATAGCATCATGTTAGTATTAATAGCATCATGTTAGTTTTAATAGCATCATGTTAGTATTAATAGCATCATGTTAGTATTTATAGCATCATGTTAGTATTTATAGCATCATGTTAGTATGAATAGCCTCATGTTAGTTTTAGTAGCATCATGTTAGTATTAATAGCATCATGTTAGTATTTATAGCATCATGTTAGTATTAATAGCATCATGTTAGTATTAATAGCATCATGTTAGTTTTAATAGCATCATGTTAGTATTAATAGCATCATGTTAGTTTTAGTAGCATCATGTTAGTTTTAATAGCATCATGTTAGTATGAATAGCCTCATGTTAGTTTTAGTAGCATCATGTTAGTTTTAATAACAGCATGTTAGTGTTAATAGCATCATGTTAGTATTTATAGCATCATGTTAGTATGAATAGCCTCATGTTAGTTTTAGTAGCATCATGTTAGTTTTAATAACAGCATGTTAGTTTTAGTAGCATCATGTTAGTATTTATAGCATCATGTTAGTATGAATAGCCTCATGTTAGTTTTAGTAGCATCATGTTAGTTTTAATAACAGCATACTAGTTTTAGTAGCATCATGTTAGTTTTAATAACAGCATGTTAGTGTTAATAGCATCATGTTAGTATTTATAGCATCATGTTAGTATGAATAGCCTCATGTTAGTTTTAGTAGCATCATGTTAGTTTTAATAACAGCATGTTAGTTTTAGTAGCATCATGTTAGTATTTATAGCATCATGTTAGTATGAATAGCCTCATGTTAGTTTTAGTAGCATCATGTTAGTTTTAATAACAGCATACTAGTTTTAGTAGCATCATGTTAGTATGAATAGCCTCATGTTAGTTTTAGTAGCATCATGTTAGTTTTAATAACAGCATGTTAGTTTTAGTAGCATCATGTTAGTATTAGTAGCATCATGTTAGTATTAGTAGCATCATGTTAGTATTAGTAGCATCATGTTAGTTTTAGTAGCATCATGTTAGTTTTAATAACAGCATGTTAGTATTAATAGCATCATGTTAGTATTTATAGCATCATGTTAGTATTTATAGCATCATGTTAGTATGAATAGCCTCATGTTAGTTTTAGTAGCATCATGTTAGTATTAATAGCATCATGTTAGTATTTATAGCATCATGTTAGTATTAATAGCATCATGTTAGTATTAATAGCATCATGTTAGTTTTAATAGCATCATGTTAGTATTAATAGCATCATGTTAGTTTTAGTAGCATCATGTTAGTTTTAATAGCATCATGTTAGTATGAATAGCCTCATGTTAGTTTTAGTAGCATCATGTTAGTTTTAATAACAGCATGTTAGTGTTAATAGCATCATGTTAGTATTTATAGCATCATGTTAGTATGAATAGCCTCATGTTAGTTTTAGTAGCATCATGTTAGTTTTAATAACAGCATGTTAGTTTTAGTAGCATCATGTTAGTATTTATAGCATCATGTTAGTATGAATAGCCTCATGTTAGTTTTAGTAGCATCATGTTAGTTTTAATAACAGCATGCTAGTTTTAGTAGCATCATGTTAGTATGAATAGCCTCATGTTAGTTTTAGTAGCATCATGTTAGTTTTAATAACAGCATGTTAGTTTTAGTAGCATCATGTTAGTATTTATTGCATCATGTTAGTATGAATAGCCTCATGTTAGTTTTAGTAGCATCATGTTAGTTTTAATAACAGTATGTTAGTTTTAGTAGCATCATGTTAGTATTTATAGCATCATGTTAGTATTTATAGCATCATGTTAGTATGAATAGCATCATGTTAGTTTTAGTAGCATCATGTTAGTTTTAATAACAGTATGTTAGTTTTAGTAGCATCATGTTAGTATTTATAGCATCATGTTAGTATTTATAGCATCATGTTAGTATGAATAGCCTCATGTTAGTTTTAGTAGCATCATGCTAGTTTTAATAACAGCATGTTAGTCTTAATAGCATCATGTTAGTTTTAGTAGCATCATGTTAGTATTTATAGCATCATGTTAGTATGAATAGCCTCATGTTAGTTTTAGTAGCATCATGTTAGTATTTATAGCATCATGTTAGTATTAATAGCATCATGTTAGTATTTATAGCATCATGTTAGTATGAATAGCCTCATGTTAGTTTTAGTAGCATCATGTTAGTTTTAATAACAGCATGTTAGTTTTAATAACAGCATGTTAGTTTTAGTAGCATCATGTTAGTATTTATAGCATCATGTTAGTATTTATAGCATCATGTTAGTATGAATAGCCTCATGTTAGTTTTAGTAGCATCATGTTAGTTTTAATAACAGCATGCTAGTTTTAGTAGCATCATGTTAGTATTTATAGCATCATGTTAGTTTTAATAGCATCATGTTAGTATTTATAGCATCATGTTAGTTTTAATAGCATCATGTTAGTATTAATAGCATCATGTTGGTATTTATAGCATCATGTTAGTTTTAATAGCATCATGTTGGTATTTATAGCATCATGTTAGTTTTAGTAGCATCATGTTAGTTTTAATAGCATCATGTTAGTATTTATAGCATTATGTTAGTATTTATAGCAGCATGTTAATGTTTATAGTAGCATATTAGTATTTATAGCAGCATGTTAGTATTTATAGTATCATATTAGTTTTAATAGCATCATGTTAATTTTAATAATATCATGTTAGTATTTATAGCAGCATGTTAGTATTTATAGTATCATGTTAGTGTTAAAAGCATCATGTTAGTTTAAATAACATCATGTTAGCATTGATAGCATAATGTTAGTATTAATAGGAGATTGACGAAGCAGCCTGAGTGAGTCTACACCCACTTCACATGGGAGGAAAACATGTCCTATATTGTACACTACTTTTGAAAGTAACCATTTCAGACCTAGCCTTGGACTTGTCCTCCTGCAGAAGTCAGCTAGGGCTTGTGTTTTCTGTCTTTCAGGTCCCTGGTTAGTTTAAAGAGCCTGGTCGTGCCGCACTACAGCCAGGTTAGATTACTGTAGGCAAGGTGAAACTATTCGTGTGACTGTTCAAGTTTTCCTCTCAGCCCCCCTTGTCCAGATAAGAGGACCACTCGTGGTTATTTAGTGTGCAGTTTATTGGGTGTTTGAATTCAATTGAATTATAGCCCAAATAATTTTAATTAAATCAATATGGCTACTGAAAATAGAGTATTGAAACAAACAATAAATAGGCATTTTGTAAATAGTAGTAACCTTTTCAAATAAGAAGTATAACAGTTCCTTTATAGTGCAAGTCCTAAAAGGTTTGAGTGGAAATTGACAGTGGATATGAATCATAACAAATGAAACCTATTTGACAATAAAGTAGTATAAAGTCACAGTAATAGTCACACAAATGATAATATCATAACTACCTGGTCTGAAATAGTACTGTAACTTACTGTGTTGTCATGGGTCATGCCCCGTTTACTTCAAAACTGTCACCCTGATCTGTTTCACCTGTATTGTGCTTGTCTCCACCCCCCACCAAGTGTCTCCCATTTGTCCCCATTATCCCCTGTGTATTTATATCTGCTTCTTTGTTTGTCTGTGCCAGTTCGTCTTGTCTTGTCAGGTGTTTCCCGTTTCTCCTGCTGTCAAGTTTGTTTCTCTAGACTTCCCGGATCTGACCTATCTGCCTGTCCTGACCCTGACCCTGAGCCTGCCTGCTGTTCTGTCCCTGTTTGACACTGCCTTGGATTACGAACCTCTGCCTGCCCTTGACCTTCCCTTTGCCTGCCTCTTTGTATAATAAATATTCTGAGTATCTAACTATCCACCTCTTGTGTCTGCATCTGGGTCATATCCTGAGCCGTGATAGTATGAACTGGCCCTGACTAACCCAGCAGACTCTGACCAGCTCCGCAACGCTGTCTCCTCCCAAGGAGCCACAATTGGAAGACACGAAGAGTTCCTTCAGACTTTGGCGGAACACCATGACCATGCTTTCAATGCATTACTGGAGCAATTTTGTGGATTATCTACCAGGCAACAAGCCACTACGGTAACCTCCCAGACTCTCAGTAAACCCACTACCAATGGCGTTTCTTCCCAGCCTACCTTGGCTTTCCGTGAACCCAGCTTACCTCTTCCGGAGC
Source organism: Oncorhynchus nerka (assembly GCF_034236695.1). Lineage (NCBI taxonomy): Eukaryota > Metazoa > Chordata > Actinopteri > Salmoniformes > Salmonidae > Oncorhynchus > Oncorhynchus nerka. The sequence continues at coordinate 19,489,363 of NC_088412.1, forward strand.
ACTATGTTAGAGATCCAGGAACCTGCTGGGCGTTCCTCTCCCAGTGCTCCATCATTCCTCAGATCGCTTGAAGATAGCGTACATGATAACGCTCATGTCCGGGAGAGAAATCGTCTGGGCTACGGCTGTGACGCAGCAACAATCCACCATTTTCTCAGTCTGGGGGAGTTTGTAGCAGAGGTAAGGAAGGTGTTCGATTCTCCGTTGTCTGGAAAAGAGGCTGCTCGGAAGCTATTTCAACTGCGTTTAAACTTCCGTAGTGGGACAGACTACGCGGTGGATTTTTGCACTTTTTCCGCCGAGAGTGCCTGGAACCCGGAATCCCTGTTCGACATGTTCCTTCATGATTTATCAGAGGTAGTTAAAGACGAGCTCGCAGCCCGGGAGTTGCCCATGGACCTCAACTCTCTCGTAGCCTTGACCATATGGATTAATGGGCAGCTACGGGAATGTAGGAGAGAGAGGACGTCTGTCCCCAGTCACACTCGTTCGATTCTCAGAGGAATCCCGGAAGTTCCTGAAGTCTACAGGGCCGAGAGAATCCGACGGGAATCACGAGGGTAGTCGACTTGTCTCCTCCGGGGCCCTTGCAACTGGGCAGGGCTAGATTGTCTCCTGTTTAACGCTTGTGCAGACTGAGCACCAAATGCTGTCTGTATTGTGGTACTACAGGACATTACATATCTACCTGTCCATTAAATGACCAGGCTTATCAGTAGGTACGAGTACACTGGTGTGCCATACGGGGAGTTTCCAATCTCCCCTTACTCGTACCCCTCTTCGTGCCATCCTGCTGTGGGGTGACCAGTCCAAATCTCTCCAGGTGCTCATTGACTGGGGCCGATGAGAGTTTTATGGACACTACCCTGATGTCAGAGATTGATGGACACTACCCCTCTCTATTCCCATAGATGTCACTGCACTAGATGGGTGCTCTATTGGCAGAGTTACCCACACTTAGATCCCTATCAACCTGCGAGTGTTAGGTAATCACAGTGAGTCTATACAGTTCCTTCTCATCCAATCCCCTTATGTACTTGTGGATTTGATGGCTCCAAAGGCACAATCCCCTGATCAACTGGGCTACTGGATCTATCATGGGTCTGAAGTCAGCGCAGCCTGCCCCAGAACATCTTTCTGCAGGCTTGGGTAAAGCCTTGGCTCTCTCTTCCATTTCTGCAGAGTACCAGGACCTCCAGGAGGTTTTCAACAAGGCTCGCGCCACATCCCTTCCTCCGCATCGACCCTACGACTGCGCCATCAACCTTCTCCCGAGCACTACACTGCCCCGGAGGCGGATTTATTCCCTGTTGGATCCGGAGACCAAGACTATGGAGAAGAACATTAAGGACTCTCTTGCGGCTCGGAGTATCTACTTCTACCGCCGGTGCAGGGTTCTTGTTTGTGGAGAAAAAGGACAAAACCCTGCGTCAGTGTATCGACTACCGGGGCCTTAATGATATCAAGGTTAAAAAACGTTACCCGCTACCACTCATCTCCTCAGCTTTCGAGCCTCTCCAGGGGGCTACCATATTCTCAAAGTTGGACCTTTGGAACGCCTACCATTTGGTTCGGATACGGCTAGCGGTCACTACGAGTACCTGGTGATGCCATTCGGACTGACCAACGGTCCCGTAGTGTTCCACCTATCCCAAGGTTCCTTTCATGTGGTCTCCAGCAGCTGACCTGGGGTTCTCTGAGCTCAAGCATCGATTCACTACAGCTCCCATCTTAATCCATCCAGACCCTTCCCGTCGGTTTGTGGTGGAGGTTGAAGCCTCGGACGTCCGAGTGGGGGCTGTCCCAGCGTTCTACCCAGGACCAAAAGCTGCATCCCTGTGCCTTCCTTTCCCATCATATTAACCCTGCTGAGAGGAACTATGACGCTGGAAATCAAGAGCTACTCGCAGCTAAGATGGCGTTGGTGGAGTGGAGGCACTGGTTAGAGGGCACATAACTTCCATTCTTAGTGTGGACTGACTATAAGAACCTGGAATATCTCCGCACTGTCAAGCATCTCAACTCAAGGCAGGCTCGATGGTCCCTGTTATTCACACGCTTTAATTTAATTTTAATTTTATCTCCTACCACCCTGGGTCCAAGAATGTCAAACCTGACGCGCTCTCACACCTGTATAGCCCTGTTGCTACACCATCTGACACTGAGACCATCCTCCCTACTTCCTTTCTGGTGGCTACACTCATCTGGGGTATAGAGGGCCGGGTCTGTAAGGCAAACATTCCCGGCTAACCGGATGTTTGTCCCGGACTCTGCCTATTCTCCGGTCCTGGAATGGGCCCATTCATGTAGACTCTCCTGCCATTCTGGTTCGACGCCACCTGCACTGTGTGTGGGCAGAATAAGACTCTCCTACTTTCATCCCCAGTCTAACAGCCAGTCGGAGCGAGCCAATCAGGACCTGGAGACGATGCTTCATTGTCTCATCTCCGCCAATCCCACTACCTGTAGCCAGCAACTCGTGTGGGTGGAATATGCACGCAACACCCTTCCCTGCTCGACCACTGGCCTATTTGAGTGTTCCTTGGGATATCAGCCCCAGCTCTTCCCTGAGCAAGAGGAAGAAGTCAGAATAACCTCTGCCCCCTCCGCCGCTGTCGTCGTACCTGGAAGAGAGCCCGGTCCACTCTTCTCAAGACCACCTCCAGATATTGGCGACAGGCGGACCACCACCGGACCCTGCTCCCTGCTATTGTCTGAGGCAGAGGGTATTGCTGTCCACTTGGGATCTGCCCCTCTGGATGGAGTCCTGTAAACTTTCCCCCTGTTTTATTGGCCTCTTCCCCATCTCTTAAATCCTTAACCCTCTGCTGTTCGTCTTCTGTTGCCTCGCACCCTCCGTATACATCACACTTTTTATGTGTCTAGGATTAAACCTCTGTCTCATAGCCCTTCTGTTTCCAGGCCCACCCCTCTCCCCTGTGTTATCTACGGCCATCCCGCATACACAGTGATTCAGAAAATCTCAGGAAATCTCAGGACCCTTGTGAGTAAGCAAGTCCTGGTCAAAATAGTTCTATCAGAATAATTTCTCTGCAACTGCAGCAGTTTGATATGCATACCTTCACAAAACATTTTTAAAGCATTCCAACTCATAAACCACATCAAGTTATTCACTAGAGAGTTTCTGGGCACAAGGAAATGAAAATGGTGCTTTAATTTAACATAAGTGGTATGACACCATAGTCCCTAAAACAGATGTGTTTTGAAAGGGAGAGGGATCAATAATGTGAAAAGAATCATGCATAGTCCTAAATAATAATGGTTTGGTTTATTTAATGTATCAATTTGCCTAATATTGTTGAGACACATGGCAGAATTCATTTCTATTTAATTAATAGGCTAGTTGTATAGCCATTGTCATTCACAACATTTTTAGACAGGATTTAGGCCTACGTGAATAGCCTAAATACAATCTAATGGAAAAAGCATTATGTACATATTTGATGTGTAGTGTATCCCGGAGATGTGACAGGTAAAACTATTATTTTACGAAGGTATATGCATTGATGTTTTAAAAAGAAGGGAACAAGGATAAAATAAATAACCATTGCACTGTTTACTGAAAAAAAAATATGGCATGGCGAACACATGCTGTGAGAAGCATGTTCTGCAAACAGGTGCAATATTCCCGCCTTTCAGTTTCACCTATAGAACACTAAATATGCCTCTTCTTCTGTTGCAGTAGTGTGTGTGTGTGTGTGTGTGTGTGTGTGTGTGTGTGTGTGTGTGTGTGTGTAGGTGTGTGCGTGTGTGTGTGTGTGTGTGCGTGTGTGTGTGTGTGTGTGTGTGTGCTGTAATTCTGTTATTCATAGTCTATTTGGTGCAGAAACTTTGATCTAATATGTTGTGTGCAGCTTTGCAAGGGTACACGTCTGTAGATGTCAATCAATGGCCATTGCATGGACAAACATAGCAACATAGCCTTTTCTACTAGCCCAGGCCTACCATATGCATAAATTAATATTTATATATTTATTTTAAAAACGGTCGCTTTCATTCAGAGAAGGGCATGATCTTGCTCAGGTAGGCCACCCCACATCTCCATTGGTCGCCTGATCATGTAAAAAAATACTTTTTCTTATCATGTGTGACTCTGTGTGGAGTGACCATAGATTGCAGGCTATATAAAGTGACTACAGCAGTTTCAGGCTATGATTCAGTGTCGCTAGCCCGTGCTCGATTCACTACTCGTGGGCTATTACACCGAGTCCACTCCGCTTGACAGTGCAAACAAAGCGGGATCGGAATAGCAAAAATTAGAAGCTTTCCCCGGGATTAAACCCCCGTCCTTTTAACATGTTCCATATCGTCGGTCGTCGTTAGTGGGTGTCAGTCACTTTGGTTACGTGCAGAACACACTGTTCTGCTGTGTCAAACGCGGCGAAGCAATGACAGGGCAATACGAGGCTGTAACACAAGATTTCTTTCGCTTCTCTACAGTTCTCTACATGCGCTACAAGTCCAACAAAGTAAAATGACGTCCTTTTGCGTATGGGAGACCTGAAATCAACAACGGACAAATTGTAAGTAATTGTATTTTTTATTTAACTTGTCATTGGACATTGATATATACTTTTGCATGTTTGGTATTTAAATAGCATAACATTTTTCGGCCTACATTTTTTTATGTAGATGGATTTGAAATACAGTGTTGCAATATGTAGATATTTAGTGCTGAACCAAAGGCTTATATATGATGGTGGTGGAATAACCTTCTCTCCTCATCTAAAATAATGTAGGCTATTATAATATATTGCATTATGAGAATGGCAATGTCCTCTTGTTGAAGTGATTCATTAGTTGTTGAGGTCTTGCTTAATTCACTGGTGTCCAGGATTCTGACTGCTAAAAAAATGTCAGTTAATGTAGCTTAATAATTGTTTCTCTGACTAATTTCCTTAGTAAAATAGGCCTATAAGAAAATAATATGGCAACATTTAAGATCTTCATAATGCTCCTTCTCTGGTAGTTTATGGTGTATAGGATATTCTTTGTAACCAAACACAATATGCTGAGGTTGGCTAACTATGTTCTGTGCAAATGTCAAGTTTAAAAAGTGTGAGGTGTGCATTTAGATTCTGTACAAGGCTAGTTAAATGATGCATGTATTTAATTTACTTAGTATTTCATTGTATGAAGCATGTGATGAAATATATTGTTAGAAGGACCTGCAACTTCACTTCGACCATTCCTCTGATTGAAGTACACTATACAAGTTTGATATACAGTGTACAGGTAGGTAGGTATACATGGTGTACCTCAGCGCCAAATTACCGTATGGGCAAACAGGGCACATGCCCCGCGACCCCCAATGTCCAGGGAGCCCCCAACCCCCCCGGAAAAGTATCATAAAAAAAGACTTTGGGTTGAGAGACCCCTAGAGGTCGCCCCCCCCAGATAGCATATGAACACGTCATAATAAGCATTTGAACATGTCACATGCGATAACATCTGCAAAGTATGTCTACTCGACCAATAAAATTTGATTTTGATTTGATAAGCAATGGCAAAATGTGTAGAATAGCAGGACATTTGCTTTACAACTGCAACAAGAAAAGTATGAGATGAGCTATAAGACAGCATATTTGTCTCTCAGCCTCATGGCAAAATGTGTTGAAATAATTTCCTAAAAACATTATTTAAATGTTGGGGGGTTGAGGGGGCCCATGGAGGTCAGTTCCTCGGGCCCCAAATGTGGTTGTCCGGCCTTGGTGTACCTTTGACATACTAAAGATGAGAAGGAAACGTGTCACATTAACATGTTACATATGGCCAAGATTGCATTGGTAGATGTTTAATAATCTTAAACTATATGGCAAGCTGTCAGTTTCCTGAATCATACAGATGGACCTCTTTCTAAGAAAGCCTTAACACACATCAATAAACTTCCGCTGTGTATGGATGACCTGTTCTCCCCTTACACCTCTGTCCTAGCAGGCCGTGGCCAGGGTGGGAAAGGAAGGGAGGCCGCATTGGGATTTCTGTCCTGATAATATTGCTGACTGCCAAGACATAATCATTTCAATAGCAATATTAAAACACACACACAAATATAATCTGTTCTAAACGGTCTATTTTTACATTGTGCACCCACCCCTCTCATAATCTTCATTTACCTTGGGAAAAGCTCTGGCAGACTCACATTTTCAATTAACATTTGACATGACCTTTAATACTGTGGCAACAGAGGAATGGGTGAGGGGAATCTGTTGCATAAAAAGTTGGACTCTTCATATAATGACAAAGATTATTCTCTCATGAGCATTAAACTCACCTATCAACTGAGGCGGGAAACTCCCAGTCAAGACACATGTTGTCAAACAATTAGCAGTCACTGAATTTATTTGAGTTGATGGCTAACTGATGTTAATAACTTGGTGTGAGATATTGATATGTGTATTATTTCTACTTTGGCTTTTAACTTTCATAGCCGTATAATATTATTTCCAGTCATTTACATTCAACCTCTTCAGTGGAGAGCAGGGACAGACAGACACAGGTAGGCAGGCTGGAAGAGAGACAGACAGACACAGGTAGGCAGGCTGGCAGAGAGACAGACAGACAGACACAGGTAGGCAGGCTGGCAGACTGGCAGACAGGCAAACTTATATTACATTTGTGTAGTTCAGTCCTTGAGCTGTTCGTGTCTAGTGATGTTCTGTATTATGTCATGTTTTGTGTGGGCCGCAGGAAGAAAAACAGACATACAGAGTGACGACCGAGCAGGTGAATGAATAGTGTCAGGGAACATTGTCAGACAAGCACATAGACCAGACTTAGACTGTTGACTTTAGCTGACTGGTGGGGCACAACCTCTGTGCAGCCCGCTGTCCTTTCCTAAAGTCATCTGTCTCGGTGTTGTGTAATGCTGAAGTAGAATACATGTGGAAAGTCAATGCTCAGCACATACAGTATAACTAGTTACTGTACCGACAGTACTGGACACTTATATATGGCGATTAGTGTTACGTTGGCATGGTTTTTACTCTGTGTGTTTTTCTTTTTGGGTATCCTGGTGGTTTTTCCTATGACTTTGAAAATGACTTTACAAAGTAGTAAATGAGTGTCTGTGTTTCAGGGCTTTATGTGTGTGACCTAATTCTGCAGCAAGCAAAGAATCTGCAGTATAGGCTTTCTTGTGTGTGTGTGTGTGTGTGTGTGTTTGCCTCCTCATCGTTTCCTTGTAGGGGCCGGCAGTGAGATGGATGAGCTACAGGACAAAATACAAACCCTCCAACCCAAAAAGGACTGTGGTGTGGATGGTACTGTATACTAAATTAAATGATAAAATATACAGACCGCAATTTCAAATAGACTATTCTTAAACTCTTCAACATTATACTCAGCGCTGGCATCTTCCCCAATATTTGGAACCATGGTCTGGTACTCCAATCCACAAAATTGTAGACAAATTTGACCCCAATAATTACAGTGGAATCTGCGGCAACAGCAATCTCGTAAAAATCCAGCTGCAGTATCATCGTCATTTGGCTTCTTACCAAAATACCATGCGACAGACCATGTATACACCCTGTATACCCTTATTGAAAAACAAACAAAACAAAAGCAAAGTCTTCTCATGCTTCTTTGACAAAAAAAAAGCTTTTGACTCAATTTGGCACTAGGGTCTACTATACAAATTGATGGAAAGCAGTGTTGGCAGTGACATGTATTCATGGATGTCAAGGAAAGCCAGGCTTCCCCCAAAAATGTACCAAGAAAAAAGAAAATAACATATAATATAATTTATCTTTCAGCTCTCTGTGTTTTGTAGTTTTCCTTCAATTCGCAAGAGGCTGAATGTACACTACATGGCCAAAAGTATATGGACACCCCTTTAAATTAGTGGATTCGGATATTTCATCCACACCTGTTGCTGACAGGTGTCAAATTTGTCTGTCCTCGGTTGCAACACTCACTACCGAGTTCCAAATTGCCTCTGGAAGCAACGTCAGCACAAGAACTGTTCGTCTGGAGCTTCATGAAATTGGTTTCCATGGCCGAGCAGCCGCACACAAGCCTAAGTTCACCATTGCCAAGTGTCGGCTGGAGTGGTGTAAAGCTCGACATCATTGGACTCTGGAGCAGTGGAAACGCATTCTCTGTAGTGATGAATCACACTTCACCGTCTGACAGTTCGACGGACAAATCTGGGTTTGGCGGATGCTAGGAGAACGCTACCTGCACGAATACATAGTGCCAACTGTAAAGTTTGGTGGATGTGGAATAATGGTCTGGGGCTGTTTTTCATGGTTCGGGCTAGGCCCCTTAGTTCCAGAGAAGGGAAATCTTAACGCCACAACATACAATAACATTCTAGACGATTCTGTGCATCCAACATTGTGACAACAGTTTGGGGAAGGCCTTTCCTATTTCAGCATTAGAATGCACCCTTGCACAAAGCGAGGTCCATACAGAAATGGTCTGTCAAGATTGGTACAGAAGAACTTGACTGGCCCTGACCTCAACCCCATCGAAAACCTTTGGGAGGAATTGTAATGCCGACTGCGAACCAGGCATAATCACCCAACATCAGTCCCCAAGCTCACTAATGCTCTTATGGCTGAATGGAAGCAAGTCCCCGCAGCAATGTTCCAACATCTAGTGGAAAGCCTTCGCAGAATAGTGGAGGCTGTTATGGCAGAAAAGGTGGGATCAACTCTATAATAATGCCCAAGATTTTTGTATGAGATGTTCAACGAGCACATGCTTTTAGCCATGTAGTGTATCTCACCGGAGAAAGCACCCAGGCAAGTGAAACATGCTCTCTGTATGTGTAGCCCAACTATCTAATGCTCTCTGGTCACAAAAAAATATGACAATTGTTGCTGCCCGTAGCATTGAATTCAAGGAAAGCCAGCGAGCATTTGGCCTCGCTTGATAAAAAAAAGCATAAAATAATAGCCAATCAGCGTTGAGCTAAACTGAGTGAGCTCCGTGAATGGTCCTGGCGCACCCCAAAAAAAGTGTCAAGGGAAGCCATTTTGGATTTGGCCTCACACAAATCACATCAAAAGAAGAACGTCATTGACAAAAAAAAATGAATTGTTGCATCTTGTTGTGTCGTTGTCCTATGGTGGCTAGCTAGCTAGGGATTTGGACTTGTGGTTTTACTTAATTATCTTTACTGGCTGATGATTATAACGGGGATTCTGATCCAACCATAAATTCATACATTGTGACCCAGCCTGAAAGGATGGAAGTTCAATATGTAGCTAGATGTAGTAGGCTAATGTTATCTGGATCATAGTTACCCATGAAAGGAAATTAGGCTAGCGAGCAAGCATTTTAGCCAAGTAGCCTAGGACAATAAAAACTAAAAGTGTGTACTGCGTGACAGATTCACAGGCCATTTCATCAACATGAAAGAGAGGAGGATGGCATTGGCGTTTCTCTACCAGTAGGTTGGGTCAATATGTATTTTCTACTTGCACAAAAGCACACAAACACACACACACATACACAGAAATCAGAACCATGGACAGCCACATCATATTCAGATTATGTTGATTGGACTAAATTGTTTCTGGTGTCTTTTAGTTATCACTGTATTAGACTAAGCAGAGGTGATTTGATGATGTTGAAGTTAAAATGGTGCTGGAATAGTGGAGGAAGCTCCTGTTTTCTTTGTGGTTCTAAATCAATAGTTGTTTAGTACTCCGAAAATGTCGGAAACATTAACTTGCTGGACCATGCTTTAGGTCAAGGTAACTTGTTTGTTACACGCAATATGCTTTGTGGACTTCAGAGGTTGCTCTATGGTTTTGTAACGAAACAAATGTGTGGTTGAATGTATTCTGCCACTGTGTCTTCTTATTGTCTCGGCCTTAGGCCTATGAACTAACAGGTTATAGAGCAAACAACGCAATTATCACAATGCAATGCTACTAGGTGTTGGGGAACAACATATTATATTATAAAATCAATAATAAATTAAAATTAAATTAAAATTTGCAGTAAATACACATATATCTTTCCTCAGGTGTCACTCTCTGACCGTAGAGAGCCCTTGGTTCTCTATGGTGTTTAGGTCAGAGGGTGACTAGGGGGGTGTTCTAGTCATTCCATTTCTATGTTGGTGGGTTGTATGGTTCCAAATTAGAGGCAGCTGGTAATCGTTGCCTCTAATTGGTGATCATATTTAGGAAGACCTTTCTCCCACCTGCTTTGTGGTATATTGTGTTTGTGTTTGTGCTTGTTGCACCACTGATGTCACGTTTTTCATTGTTGGTTTATTGTTTTTTGTTTGAAGTTTCACCGTAATAAAGATGTGGTCTGTCCGTTACGACAACCGTGACAGAATATCCCACCAAAAGAGGACCAAGCAGCGTGTTCATGAGGTAAAGGAGTTTTGGACATGGGAGGAGATCATGGGTGGATGCGAGACCCTTCCTTGGCAGGAGTTGCAGAGGACTCAGGAAGGACAGCAACGACACCGGGGGCCGCGGCCACAGAAACCCCAAGATTTTTTTCCGGGGGGGGGGGGGCACGAGGGGTGGCCGGCTGAGCAGTGGAGAGTGCCATTGCCCGAATGAGAGTCGATGGAGGAGTGCAATGAGGGATACCGGAGAGAAGAGTTAGCGAGGAGTATGCTGCAGCGCAGGCGTGCTGAAGAGCGGGTCATTAGTCTGGTGCCATCTGGGCCAGCTCCTCGCACTCGCCCTGAAGAGCCAGAGACCGTCAGGGAGGCGACGGAGAAGTTGGGGGAGAGAGAGAGAGATGTTGTGCAGGTGTGTTCTGCTCAACATTTGACCTGAAGAGCCTGTCAGCAGTCTGGTGAAGTCTGTGCCGGCTCCACGCATCTGGCCTCCAGTGCGCCTCTCCATTCCGTATGTCCTGTGCCAGCTCCCCGCACCCTCCCTGAAGTGCGTGTCAACAGTCCGGTGCCACCTGTGCCGGCTCCACGCATCAGGCCTCCAGTGCGCCTCCCCAGTCCGTTACGTCCTGTGCCAGCTCCCCGCACTCGTCCTGAAGTGCGTGTCACCAGTCCGGTGCCACCTGTGCCGGCTCCAAGCACCAGGCCTCCAGTGCGCCTCCCCAGTCCGGTACCTCCTGTGCCAGCTCAGTCCCGCTCCTAGGCCGGAGCCTTCCTCTGCACCGGTGCCCAGTCCAGGCACGGCGTCCAGTCCCGTTCCAAGGCCGGATCCTTCCTCTGCGCCGGTGCCCAGTCCAGGCAGGGTGTCCAGTCCCCCTCCAAGGCCGGAGCCTTCCTCTGCGCCAGTGCTCAGTCCAGGTTTGGTGGCCAGTCCCGCTCCAAGACCGGAGCCTTCCTCTGCGCCGGTGCCCAGTCCAGGCACGGCGGCCAACCCAGCTCCAAGGTCGAAGCCTTCCTCTGCGCCAGTGCCCAGTCCAGGCACCATGTCCAGTCCCGCTCCAAGACCGGAGCCTTCCTCTGCGCCGGTGCCCAGTCCAGGCACGGTGTCTAGTCCTGCTCCATGGCAGCAGCTTTCCGCTGCGCCATTGCCCAGTCCAGGCATGGCGGCCAACCCAGCTCCAAGGCCGAAGCCTTCCTCTGCGCCAGTGCCCAGTCCAGGCATGGTGTCCAGTCCTGCTCCATGGCAGCAGCCTTCCTCTGCGCCGGTGCCCAGTCCAGGCACGGCGTCCAGTCCCGCTCCAAGGCCGGAACCTTCCTCTGCGCCGGTGCCCAGTCCAGGCACGGCGGCCAACCCAGCTCCATGGCCGGAGCCCTCCTCTGCGCTGGTGCCCAGTCCAGGCACGGTGTCCAACCCAGCTCCATGGCCGGAGCCCTCCTCTGCGCCGGTGCCCAGTCCAGGCACAGCGTCCAGTCCCGCTCCAAGGCCGGAGCCTTCCTCTGTGCCGGTGCCCAGTCCGGACGTGGCGTCCAGCCCAAATCCATGGACGGATCCATGGTCTGGGCTGGGGCTACGACCCGCACCGGAGCCTCCACCGACACTAGTCACCCCCCCTACCCTCCCCATTTGGTTTCAGGTTTTGCGGCCGGAGTCCGCACCTTTGGGAGGGGGAGTACTGTCACGCTCTGACCATAGAGAGCCCTTGGTCCGTCCATTACAACAACCGTGACATCAGGGCCATGGAGTGAGACTGGGATGTAGTAGCTTGAGCCCCACCCTCTTCAACATATACTGTATATCAATGAATTGGTGAGGGTTCTAGAACAGTCTGCAGCACCTGGCCTCACCCTAGTGGACTCGGAAATCCAATGTCTACTGTTTGCAGATAATCTGGTGCTTCTGTCCCGAACCAAGGAGGGCCTACAGAAGCACCTAGATTTTCTTAACAAATTCTGACAGACTTGGGCCCTGACAGTGAATTTAACTGAGACAAAATAATTGTCTTCCAAAAAAAGACCAGTAGCCAGGACAACAAATACAAATGCTATCTAGACACCATTGCCCTAAACTACATAAATAACTTTACCTACCTCGACCTAAACATCAACACCACAAGTAACATTCGTTAGGTTGCGGTAAATGTTCTCATAACACAAAAACTGTCCAGTTTCGCGGTTGAATATACAATATTTGTGTAAAGCATTCGCCTGGTATTACAAGAATGTTCCTAGAACACATAAAAAAGGTTCACCGAATGTTTCATTAGATTGTGGGAACCGTCTGGTGAGAACATTGTGGGGACATTACAAAAGATAGTGTCTTCGGGATGGATATTTACCCTCAACAATTTTTACCCTCAACCTCACACAATACCCCATAATGACACAGAAAAAAATGGTTTTTAGATTTTTTTGCAAAAAAAAAAAAAAAATATCCCATTTACACTACAATCTTGGCACACCTGTATTTGGGGAGTTTCTCACATTCTTCTCTGCAGATCCTCTCAAGCTCTGTCAAGTTGAATGGGGAGTGTTGCTGCACAGATATCTTCTGGTCTCTCCAGAGATGATTGATCGGGTTCAAGTCCGGGCTCTGGCTGGGCCACTCAAGGACATTCAGAGACTTGTCCCGGAGTCACTCCTGCATTGTCTTGGCTGTGTGCTTGGGATCATTTTCCTGTTGGAAGGTGAATGTTTGCCCCAGTCTGAGGTCCTAAGTACTCTGGAGCATAGTTTCATCACAGATCTCTCTGTTGTCCATTCATCTTTGCCTCGATCTTGACTAGTCTCCCAGTACCTGCCACTGAAAATCATGCCCACAGCATGATGCTGCCACCACCATGCTTCATCATTGGGATGGTGCCAGGTTTCCTCCAGACGTGACTCTTGGCATTCAGGCCAACGAGTTCAATCTTGGTTTCATCAGACCAGAGTATGTTGTTTTTCATGGTCTGAAACTCTTTAGGTTCCTTTTGGCAAACTCCAAGCTGTCATGTGCCTTTTATTGAGGAGTGGCTTCCATCTGGCCACTCTACCATAAAGGCCTGATTGGTGGAGAGATGCAGAGATGGTTGTCCTTCTGGAAGGTTCTCCCATCTCTACAGAACAACTTTATAGCTCTGTCAGAGTGACCATCGGGTTCTTGGTCACCTCCCTGACCAAGGCCCTCCTCCCCCGATTGCTCAGTTTGGCTGGGCGGCCAGCTCTAAGAAGAGTCTTGGTGGTTTCAAACTTCTTCCATTTAAGAATGATGGAGGCCACTGTGTTCTTGGGGACCTTCAATACTGCAGACATTTTTTGGTACCCTTTTCGAGATCTGTGCCTCGACTTAACTTAATCCTGTCTCGGAGCTCTGCGGACAATTCCTTCGACCTCATTCATGGCTTGTTTTTTTTTCTGACATTCACTGTCAATTGTGGGTCCTTATATAGACAGTTGTGTGTCTTTCCAAATAATGTCCAATCAATTGCATTTACCACAGACTCCAAGTTGTAGAAACATCTCAAGGATGATCAGTGAAAACAGGATATACCTGAGCTCGATTTCGAGTCTAAAAGTAAAGGGTCTGAATACATATGTAAATAAGGTATTTCTGTTTTTTATTAGCAAAGATTTCTCAAAACCTGTTGTTACTTTGTCATTATGGGGTATTATGTGTAGATTGTTGAGGTATTATTTTTTATTGAATCCGTTTTAGAATAAGGCTGTAACATAGCAAAATGTGGAAAAATCTGAATACTTTCCAAAGCCTCTGTATGTTCTCAAAACACACAAACTGTCCAGTTATGAGGTTGATTCTACAATATTGTTACAAGACTGTTCCCAGAACACATTTTCTCTGTTCTTTAAAAGTTCCCAGAATGTTTCATTAGGTTGTGGGATCAGTCTGGTGGGAAAATTGTGTGGACATCACAAAAAATATGTTCCCAAAACACAAAAACTGTCCAGTTGTGCGGATGATCCTACAATGTTTCTTTTAGGGTGGAAAAAACATTCAGCTGATGTTACAAAAAACATTCCCAGAACACATTTAGTCTGTTCTTTAATGGGAACATTGTGGGGACATATGTTAGGTTCCCAAAACACATAATATTCTCAGTTGTGATGATGTTCGTAAATGTTTAAGTTAGGTTGCATAGGACATTCTTATAATGTTGTAAGAATGTTGACAGAACACCTGGTCTAAGTTCTTTAAAGTTTCCCAGCACATTTAAGTAAGTTATGGGAATTGTCTGGGATGTTGTAAGAATATTTTTTGTGATATGTTGCACAGAATATTCCAATGTTCCACAATTTCCAAATAAGTTTGTTTTTATGATATTCACAGCATATTTGTTTTGTTTAACATAACAGTTTATTGATGTTAACGCAATATACAGATCATACACATAATGTTAGCTAGTGAGCCAAACAACTGATATTAGCTAGCTAGCTAACAGTACACTTTAACTTGAAATGAAAACAACTTTCTGACAAAATTAGAAACATGTAATATCAAATTTAGCTAGCTAGACTATCTTACCCATGAACATGGATGGATGCTTCTCCCTCTCTGTCACAGATGCCATGGTTTCCCTTAGTTTGAAGATGGAATCCAGAGACAGGTGTTTTATAACAGCCTTCTGTGTGTTCTCTTTTCGACTTCGTCTGCATTTTATCAATCAAACGCCAGCATTTTCTCAATCTCCTTATATTGAATCTCCTACAAATGTGGCCTGTTTCAGGAAACTAGGTGTATGTTGCGAGTCACTACTTCACATGAGAGCCATTTGAATGTAATCTTTTATTTATGTATTATTTTGTTATGCGTTTTTTGCAGAAACGCCTTCTGGAACATGTGAACTTTCATGTGCCTTAATAACAAACTTGTATGCCATCTGTAAATACGAATAAAATAGTTAAATTACGAGCCTGGTTGATTTAGCCACAGAAAAGTCAGCAACCTTCCCACTAGCCATGATTGGCTTAGATAATGAGTGGGCTGGACATGCTGAGAGATGTGTTCGGATTGGTCTGCTGTATAGCACGCTTATGTCTATTTGAGCTGGTTATTATGTGTAGGTAATCCTGTCTAACGTGGCTTTTTAAAAATATATTGCTTAGTAGAACTGCATAAGTGTTGCTCTCCACTTACTGGAGGACCGAGTTTTGAAATGAGTAGAATTAGAGTATGTTAGCTAAGGAGATGGTGAAAACACTTTTTTAAATGTTTATTTAACTTGGCACATCAGTATTGAACAAATTGTTATTTTCAATGACAGCCTACTCCGGCACTGGGCACCACCCTATGATACAGCCTGGATTTGAACCAGAAACTGTTGTGACATCTCTTGCTCTAAGATGTAGTGCCTTAGACCACTGCGCCAGTTTGCAGCTGTCTCTGGATTACAACTAAGGGCAACCATGGCATCCGTGACAGGGAGAAGCGTCCAACCATGATGTATACAGGTAAGATAGTCTAGTTAGTCTAGCTAAATGTTCTGGGAACGTTCTTGTAACATCAGGTGAATTGTATAATCGTCCGCACAACTGGGCAGTGTTTTGGGGACATATCTTTTGTGATGTCCCCACAATGTTCCAACCAGACAGTTCCCACAACCTAATGAAATATTCTGTGAACCTTTAAAGAACAGTCAAAATGTGTTCTGGGAACGTTCTTGCAACATCAGGTGAATGCTTTATACAAATATTGTATAATAATCAGCATGACTAGACAGTTTTTGTGTTATGAGAACATTTGCACTTCTGTGAAAGTTTTGAGAGCTTTCACAGAAGTCATTTTGGTTTGCTGGGAAAGCATTACTGGTACATTGTGTTATTGCATTACCTGGAATCCTAATGAGAACCTTTGGGGAACATTCTGTGGTGGTTGTTACAGATATTGTGCACAACATTTTAGTGAATGTTAGGAGAACATTTCAATGATATTTAATTCAAAACACGTTTTAAATGTTTTTGGGATGTTATCCTAACAAGAACTGAATTGGAATCTTAGCTAATGTTCCGGGAATGGTCCCGGTTTGCTGGGAACCAAAAAAATAGAACATAAAAAACAAACTGGAATGCTATTTGGCCCTAGAGAGAGTACACAGTGGCAGACCACTGTGACTGACCCAAAATTAAGAAAATAATTGACTATGTACAGACTCAGTGAGAATAGCCTTGCTATTGAGAGAGGCCACAGTAAGGCAGACCTGGCTCTCAAGAGAAGACAGGCTATGTGCACACTGCCCACAAAATGAGGTGGAAACCGAGCTGCATTTCCTAACCTCCTGCCAAATGTATGACCACATTAGAGACACATACAGTATTTCCCACAGATCACACTGACCCACAAGATGTTGAAAAAAAATCAACAATTTATGAACTCCCGTATCTTTTAGGCGAAATATTGCGATGTGCAATCACAGCAGCAACATTTGTGGCCATTTGCCATGAGAAAATGGCAAACATTTGAGCACAAACAACATTGTAAATACTACCAATATGTATCTGTTTATTTATCTTCCCCTACTATTCATACTACAACTATTTGCACATTGCTAAAACACTGTACATAGCTGATAATATAAATATCTTTATCTTTTGTAAACCTTTGTTAGTGCAGTGCAATGTTTACTGTTCATTTATAAAAGTATTTATGTTGTTTCTGTTTCTTCTCACTTTTGTTTGATGTTTATTTCACTTGCTTTGGCAATGTAAACAAATGTTTCCCATGCCAATAAAGCCACGTTGAATTGAATTGAAATATAGAGAGAGGGGGAGAGAGAACACACTAAGCTCATCTGAGGACAGGGAAATGCGTTTCTTTCCAATGTGAATCATTTTGGAAAAATGAGCCTCTGCACTGAATTGCTTGAGTTTCTCCATTCTGCTTTATTGTCTATTTTGGCTGAACTCACAGTTATTTGTTTTACTACCCAAGAAAATTTCAGGTCCTTTAAAGATACAGCAGGCAAAGCCAGTTCCTAAGTCAACCACGCCCTGTAAACAAATCAAATACATCTCAGTAGAATGCTGCCCTAGCTTCCTGTTTAGCTCTGAATTCCAAGGTAAACTGAGCTAGTTCTTTGAGTCTGCATCCATCCAGAGCACAGAGAGAATTCCTGAGTTTTAGAGGCAGTTTAAAGAAAATCCTTTTTTAAAGTATTTAGATGTTGGTCAAATGGACTTGACATGTATAATACGTGGTGCAGGTTTAGGTTCTGATTTTTGATTTTTGAGAAGTGAATTTCCACAATTTAAGACTTTGCCTTTGAAATCAGAAAGAACCTTGAGGCCATCGGTTGCTCATGTACTTATCAGTCAAGCAGTTTGGGAAACAAATGTCTGCAGTGCAGTGGGGGGAAAAGAAAGTGTGAGAAAGGAGCGGTATGGGAGCGGGGCGTGGGGGGGTAGAGAGACAGGGAGGGAGAGAAACAGGGAGTGGTACGGGAGGGACAAGTGGTGGAAAAAGTACCCAATTGTCATACTTGAGTAAAAGAAAAGATACCTTAATAGAAAATTACTCAAGTAAAAGTGAAAATCACCCAGTAAAATACTGCTTGAGTAAAAGTCTAAAAGTATTTGGTTTTAAATATTCTTAAGTATCAAAAGTAAATGTAATTTCTAAAATATACTTAAGTATCCCAAAAGTTAAATGTAAAATATAAATCATTTAACATTCCTTACATTAAGCAAACCAGACAGCGCCATTTAATTGTTATTTTATTTTTTATTTACGGATAACCAGGGGCATACTCCAACACATAATTTACAAACAAAGCATTTGTGTTTAGTGAGTCCGCCAGATCAGAGGCAGCAGGGATGACCAGGGATGTTCTCTTGATAAGTGTGTGAATTGGACCCTTTTCTGTCCTGCTAAGCATTCAAAATGTAACGAGCACTTTTGGGTGTCAGGGAAAATGTATGGAGTAAAAAGTACATTATTTTCTTTAGGAATGTAGTTATGTAAAAGTTGACAAACATATCAATAGTAAAGTATAGATACCCCCAAAACAGGGAGTATCCAGACAGGGAGAAGGAGGGACAGGGAGGGAGAGAGGGGGGTAGGGGGACAGGGAGGTAGAGAGACAGGGAGGGGAGACAGGGAGAAGGAGGGACAGGGAGGGAGAGAGAGGGGTAGAGGGACAGAGAGGTAGAGAGACAGGGAGGGGAGAGAGAGGGGTAGAGAGACAGGGAGGTAGAGAGACAGTGAGGGGAGAGAGAGGGGTATAGGGACAGGGAGGTAGAGAGACAGGGAGGGGAGACAGGGAGGTAGAGAGACAGGGAGGGGAGAGAGAAGGGTAGATGGACAGGGAGGTAGAGAGACAGGGAGGGGAGAGAGAGGGGTAGATGGACAGGGAGGTAGAGAGACAGGGAGGGGAGAGAGAGGGGTAGAGGGACAGAGAGGTAGAGAGACAGGGAGGGAGAGAGACAGGGAGGTAGAGAGACAGGGAGGGGAGAGAGAGGGGTATAGGGACAGGGAGGTAGAGAGACAGGGAGGGAAGACAGGGAGGTAGAGAGACAGGGAGGGGAGAGAGAGGGGTAGATGGACAGGGAGGTAGAGAGACAGGGAGGGGAGAGAGAGGGGTAGATGGACAGGGAGGTAGAGAGACAGGGAGGGGAGAGAGAGGGGTAGAGGGAAAGAGAGGTAGAGAGACAGGGAGGGGTAGAGAGACAGGGAGGTAGAGAGACAGTGAGGGGAGAGAGAGGGGTAGAGGGACAGAGAGGTAGAGAGACAGGGAGGGGAGAGAGAGGGGTAGAGAGACAGGGAGGTAGAGAGACAGTGAGGGTAGAGAGAGGGGTATAGGGACAGGGAGGTAGAGAGACAGGGAGGGGAGACAGGGAGGTAGAGAGACAGGGAGGGGAGAGAGAGGGGTAGATGGACAGGGAGGTAGAGAGACAGGGAGGGGAGAGAGAGGGGGTAGATGGACAGGGAGGTAGAGAGACAGGGAGGGGAGAGAGAGGGGTAGATGGACAGGGAGGTAGAGAGACAGGGAGGGGAGAGAGAGGGGTAGATGGACAGGGAGGTAGAGAGACAGGGAGGGGAGAGAGCGGCGTAGAGGGACAGGGAGGGAGAGAGACAGGGAAGGGAGAGAGAGGGGTGGAGGGACAGGGAGGTAGAGAGACAGGGAGCGATATGGGAGAGAGGAAGGTAGAGAGAATGGGAGTGGGAAGGACGGAGGTAGAGAGACAGGGAGCAGTATGGGAGGGGGTGGGTGGAGAGAGGGAGAAGGAGGGACAGGGAGGGAGAGTTTAATTTTGCAGTCAGCCCCTTCTCCCACCACACAAACAATGCTGCTGTCTCCCCCTCTGAGAGAGGAGAAGAGACAGAGGGAAGAGGGAGGGAAGGAGAGAGAGGGAGAGGGGAGAGAGGCAATGGCCTGTGTTGGGGTTTGGATGAGTCAGTGGTGGGCCCAGCTGGGTCTGCTTCCAGCCTCCCAACCTCCAAGTTTCCAGTCTCCCAGCTCCTAGCCTCCCAGCTCATAGCCTCTCAGCTTCCAGCCTCCCAGCCTCCAGCTTTCCACCTCCGAGCTTCGAGCCTCCTAGCTTCCAGCCTATCAGCCTTTCAGCCTCCTAGCCTCCAAGGCTCCCAGCTTCCAGCCCAGTCTGAATTATGACAGCTCAGAGATGGCAAGCAGCCTAATTACAATGGCTGATTGCCTCTCTACTGGCATTTCTTACAAGGCGATTGTGATGTGCGTGAGCAGGTCTGGAGACCAGGGGGAATAGGAAGAGGGAGGCTGTTCATTGGCTCGCCTCTCTTCCTTTGGACAGAAATGTATGCAGATTCAGAACTGATTGGTTCAGGGAAAAGAGAAGGTTTTTTTTATGACATTTGGCCAGACAGAACCAGTGTGAGGAGGCTGGGAGCCAGCGAGACAGGTGATTTTGTTGCCCAATGGTAGATTATAGCTGTTCAGTCTTTGGCGCTATTACATTTGTGAGTTGTATCAAAGTAATGTCACGTAGGTGACAGACTAGATTATGAATGAAATTGTCCCAAAAAAATTACACATAATAATTTCTCAAGTAATTGATCTTGACACCATCTCATTTTACTGTCCTGAAAAGGTGGTGACGTCTAACCGCAAGAGATAAAGAAATAACCATAGGAAGCCTTTTAGAGGGTTTAGAAATTAGGGCAGAGTTATTATTATTGAGCATATTTATTTTTAAAAGGACAGAAATAAGGCCTTGAATTGGCCGTTTGTATGTATGTCTGTCAGAGAGACCACTGTGAAGTGTGATGTGTGTGTTAAGTGGGAGCTGCTTTGGGTTGGTCTGGACGGCTTTGTCTACTGCTTTGGCTTTTGTTCCTATAGTAATGAATTGTGGAGGCCTTGGCTTGAATCGGCCTGTCTCACAGCAACTAAAGAGAGAGTGCTGGCAAGGCGAAGGGAGAGAAGGCTAGAGAGGATCATGGGCGTACGTTTGTCTCTCTGGGGGCAGACAGACAGACAGACAGACAGACAGACAGACAGACAGACAGACAGACAGACAGACAGACAGACAGACAGACAGACAGACAGACAGACAGACAGACAGACAGACAGACAGACAGACAGACAGACAGACAGACAGACAGACAGACAGACAGACAGACAGACAGACAGACAGACAGACAGACAGACAGACAGACAGACAGACCACGCCGGGTCAGTCTAGCACAGTGAAGAATACTTTGTTTTGCATGCAAAGAGGATATAAACTTATTTGCTTTGTATCATATTATCTATTACCTCCAGATAAGACAAAGATTGACCACGAAGATCACAATTGTTTTATTCACTATAGTGAGGGATCCTGTTTTCTGCTAACAATCTCAGCAATACCGCAGCCAGCCTTGAACTTCCGTGGCTTCAGTGAGAGAGGGGCAGTTGTTCTCCCCTGAGCTAACCTGATTAAGCAGAGGTTGGCGTTACTAAATCCTTTTGAACATCAAGCTCTGTTGTTGATTAATGAAAAGCCGGTTCCCCAGTATATTTATATGCAGACCGCTGCAGCCTAGCCATGTTGACCCTGTGACCCAGACACTACCTGTCTGCCGACATGGTTACAAGGATGGAGCTGGTTCAGGGGCCTGACTCCAGGGATCACTTTGCCTGCGTTAACAATCAGCATTGCACCCTCACGGCAGTAAAAACAACCACCCTGCTGCTTCACGGGCCAGGAGAGACCGATCTACACTGGAAGAGCTCTGTGAACAGTGAGCACTGGGTGTCTGATACAATTTGAAAGCTCTTCTTTGGTTTGCTATGGCCTAACGAACTGACCCACAGTATGAAGCATTGGGCTTTGTTGTGAAGGGAAAATATCTTGTCACTTTTTCCGATGTTGTATTTCATCCGATGGATTGTTAGCACTGACTTGTTCAAAGGGCTTTGTGCTGGGACTTAGATACCATATTTAATGATATGTATTTTGTCCCCAGTGTTACATAGAGTGACCAGGATAAAGAGAGAACTGATTAAATAGACTTGAAGAAATGCAGTTGAGTGAATTGTGCAAATTAGAACATTCTCAGTCTTCCTCATCCTGCTTTCATAAACAAACAATGGTTTCATTTGTTGAAAGTGGTGAATTTACCCCCATTCTGTAGGAAGAACAGGCCATGCCAGCAATGTATCATTGTTTAATTAAATGTGTGTGTTAGCCTGAAACCATCAGATGGCACTAGAACCAGTTCTCTCTCCCTCTGAATGATTCACTGAGTTGGCCAAACCAGAGACCATAGCTTGGCTCTGCCTCATATCCACATATCAGACCTCACAGTTTCACATGAGCCTATTTTTTGTAATAGGGACAGAAACTATTGCCACCCCAGGTCCAGTAGACAGAGATTTATTTGGCACTTATGCATGGACCTGGACTGCCTAATGTTTCTTGTTGTATGGACTGGAGCAAGGTTGCCATGCCTTGTGGATATTCTTGTGACAAATTCTATGACTACTGATTGTCGTTAACATTTATTTTACTTTGGTGACTGTACACTACTGTTTCTTCTTGCTCGATTTTTAAAGTCTGGAAAATTGGCTAGAATGCTCTGCAGTTTGAATTCTCTAGGACAGATTATGGTGATTTAGTAAATTTGAAGAGGCCTCTCTCTCTCTTATTCTCTCCAGTGACTTGCACTGATGCAGGTGTCCACCAGATGCTGCATGCAGACAGAGAGGCAAGCGAAGCCGGCAGAGAGGCAAGCAGACTGCACTGTCTCAGGTCTTGCCAGGAACGGCATTGGATGGAGATGTAACATCCACTTCTAATCAAGATCCTGTGGGCAGGATTGGAACAGCAAGTGGCTCTCCAGGGACAGTACAGACTGTAGGATCAAAAATGATTTCTTTCTTTGTGTGTCATGCAAACCAATCACTTCTTGCCCATGACATCACAATGAAACATAATTAACATGAAGTGGCTTGCTATGCTTTTTCTTTCTACATGTTGGAAGTTACTGGCCCTTCACACGTATCTTTATACAGGTGGAACATGGCAGATTTGGGCACTGTTAAATGCCTAAATTGGAACATAGTGGCTGACAATAACATGCTATACATAACGTCGAAGCTATTGCTCTGCGCTTCACAGTGCTGTATGGGTTTTGACTGACAAATCAAATACACTTTTATTTGTCACATGCGCCGAATACAACAGGTGTAGACCTTACAGTGAAATGCTTACTTACAAGCCCTTAACCAACAATGAGGTTAAAAAAAATAAGAATAAGAAATAAAAGTAACAAATAATTAAAGAGCAGCAGTAAATAACAATAGCGAGGCTATATGCAGGGTGTACCGGTACAGAGTCAATGTGCGGGGGCACCGGTTAGTCGAGGCAATTGAGGTAATATGTACATGTAGATAGAGTTATTAAAGAGACTATGCATAGATAATAACAGAGAATAACAGCAGCGTAAAAGAGGGGGGGGGGGGCAATGCAAATAGTCTGAGTAGCCATTTGATTAGATGTTCAGGAGTCTTATGCCTTGGGGGTAGAAGCTGTTTAGAAGCCTCTTGGACTTAGACTTGGTGCTCCGGTATCGCTTGCCATGTGGTAGCAGAGAGAACAGTCTATGAATAGGGTGGCTGGAGTCTTTGACAATTTTTAGGGCCTTCCTCTGACACCGCCTGATATAGAGGTCCTGGATGGCAAGAAGCTTGGCCCCAGTGATGGGGTTGTACGCATTACCCTCTGTAGCGCCTTGCCTTCCACTGTTGTGTCATCTGCAAACTTAATGATGGTGTTGGAGTCGTGGTTGGCCGTGCAGCCATGAGTGAACAGTGAGTACAGAAGGGGACTGAGCACGGAACCCTGATGGGCCCCCGTGTTGAGGATCAGCATGGTGGATGTGTTGTTACCTACCCTTACCACCTGCGGGGTGGCCCTTCAGGAAGTCCAGGATCCAGTTGCAGAGGGAGGTGTTTAGTCCCAGGGTCCTTAGCTTAGTGATGAGCTTTGAGGGCACTATAATGTTGAACGCTGAGCTGTAGTCAATGAATAGCATTCTCATATAGGTGTTCCTTCTGTCCAGGTGGGAAAGGGCAGTGTGGAGTTAAATAGAGCTGTGGATCTGTTAGGCCGGTATGCAAATTGGAGTGGGTCTAGAGGTTCTGGGATAATGGTGTTGATGTGAGCCATGACCAGCCTTTCACTTGCCAGTTGGTCAGTGCATGCTCGGAGTACACGTCCTGGTAATCTGTCTGCCACATCCCACGAGCGTCCGACGAGCGTTCTGAACTTGAGAACCTCGCACAACAAGAAGACGCCCCCATCCTTTCCGCTAATTAGGCAACTTTTGCACATTTTTTGTTGTCTGAATGAGGGAAATACTGTAAATGAATAGGACTCTATGTATTTTGAAAGATGAGACGTTAAGGATTATAATTAATACCGCTTTGATGTCATACAAGAAAACCAAACACCCATGAGTCCAAATGTGCACCTCATGTTTCCATATAAAACCAATTATATCATATACAGTGTCAACGTTCATGATCACTATGTTTGATGTACAGTTACAAGATGACACGGCATCATACCCTGAGTTATTCTGAACAGAGTGAGCCTGTTTGTCTATTGTGAAGAAAATACGCCACGGCACATGCACCTGAATGCACTCATGAATCCTTTCTGTGCGCCTCAACATTTATGATCTGTTTCCCTGATTTGCATTGTGAAAGTCTAACACTGTAATATCGTATTTTATAACTTAGCTAGTCATATTAGCAATAGTACAAGCTTTCAAATGATCCAGGTTGTGATTTTGGATTGCGTAAACAACGACAGTAATGGTGTGATGACGTTGATGCAGGGTTGTGTTCCAACAAAACAACTACATGTGTTCTTGCTCTAGTTCCTCAACGGCACAGTTAGGAGAGATAGTCGAAGACTCTCTTTGAGTCATGCACACTTTGGAGAGGTGTGTGGCTACTTGGAGACACCAGTTTGTCCTCTCACTCAAATCCTTGTTATTAGTTTGTCTAATGTTGCACCTACCCCACATTTTCAAGGAATATTTTTATCATGTTACTGAATGTATCCAGAGCATTTTCAGATTTCGTTATCAACAAATGCAGCAAAAAATATGGTAAACATAAAATGACCATAAAGTCAACAGTGTAATATTTGGATTCAGTCTTGTGTCAAGTGAACTATCGCTTTTGGTCGAAAAATGTTCCAATAATCTCCAAACTATTCCCTTTCAATTGCTACCATGCTTATACATATGTTTTTCGTATTTCTTCTGTACTAAACATTTGAATGTAGCCCTATCCATATAGGCAAATTCCCATGAGTGTAAAGGGTTCCAATGTATACTTCATTGTCAACTATAGTATTATAGGCCTACTTTCACTTTTCAGTCCTTATTTCCTTAAATAGAGATCCAAACCATGTGCATTTATGTGCCTTTGTATATGTGTGTCAGTTAATATTTTGTGTGCTTCCTGCGTGTCTGTCTAGTATGTGCTGTAGAACTATCTGTATTAGAGGGTGAAGAGAAAGGGTCTGTCACGTGCTGAGTCGAGTCGAGCAACTTAAAGGCCAGTGCACTCAAAAACGACATTTCCCTGTGTTTTATATATATTTCCACACTATGAGGTTGGAATAATTCTGTAAAATTGTGAAAATTATGAATAATGCCGTTTTAGTGTAAGGGCTGTTTAAAAAGATCACCTGAAATTTCAGCCTGTTTTTGTGGGATGGAGTTTTGGCCTGCCTGGCGACATCAACAGGCAATATAAGTTAAGAGTTTAAATCATCCTCTCTGCCAATAAAAGCAATTTTTTTAGGTTATATAACCCTCTCATTAGGCTCATCCAATTAGGCCTTCACTTAGACCACTGCCAGACAGTACCTAGCAAAATTCCTGCTTGAGAAATTGCTCTTTGCACAGAAGCAATTTTTAAAATATTTTTTAAACAATTTTAATTGGGAAAAAATAACAGTAAAGTACTTCATTGTTAACCCGAAATGATTTGATATTCAGATAAAAACAGCTGCATTGGGCCTTTAACAGTTAAGACAGGGACAAAGCCAGGCCTGCGCAATGCATGTTGGGAGGTTTGGCTGCCAGAGAAAGTGCCCAAGTTCCAGCCAGCGTGGCTGAAACCCTTGCTAAGGCTGAAAATGAAGTTTGAGAGTGGAAATGAGAGGAGCAACAAAAGAGAGAAAGCGAGAGAGAGAGAGAGAGCGGCTCATGGCTGTAGGCTCAGTGTGCTCTTAAAGAGATATTACCACAACATTCCTGAAGCATTGAGAAAGAATGTACAGACAGTACAGTATAGCACAACTTAGCAGTATAGACAGCATTTAGAATCTTGGTTTACTGCTTTTGTTGGGGAATATTTTTGATAGGGACATTTTCACTATTCAAGATTAAATAAGAATGTACAATGTAACACATTGTTTCATAGGACTGATTACTTTTATACCTGAAGATGCACGAGTTGAAAGATTTGCACAAATAATTGTCAATGTTATGTGCAATGTTAAGCATGTGACAAGCTACGGGGAAGGTTTTAGCACAATTCATTTTGAATTAGTTTCCAAATCTAATGCTTGTATAAAATACACAAACAGTCAACAATGTAACAACCTTTAATTCAATAGTCATATACAAGTTATTCAAATGTTCACAATAAAGTTCAAACATGTAATAATAATGTAATTCCATTTAATAATGTCTCCTATCAACAAAAAGATCCCCAAACGTTCTCTCCCACTTTCAAGATA
Organism: Oncorhynchus nerka; assembly: GCF_034236695.1. Lineage (NCBI taxonomy): Eukaryota > Metazoa > Chordata > Actinopteri > Salmoniformes > Salmonidae > Oncorhynchus > Oncorhynchus nerka. The sequence goes on from NC_088412.1 coordinate 19,515,911, forward strand.
AAAGTGGAAGTTGAATTTGAATTTGGATTTGGAAGTTGAACTTCCATCACAGGTTGTGATAAAAAAACAGAAGTCATTTAAACCATGAACAACAGATCAACTTTTTCCACATAGAATACACTGTACGGTATTATATTTTATTATCAGTATTGTATTATAATTAAAATATACTATATAGTTTTGTCTCCGTTCTAAAGGGCCTTCATTTGTCTGTCAGAATAGTGTGGCCGATCCATTAGAAGGCCGTCCGTGAGTGAGTGTGGAGACGTGGACGTTGAGCTGTGTGTGTAATGATGGGAGCAGCAGAGAGAGGAGGCTGAATAGAGAGACTGGCACCTCTGTGGCAGTCAGGCAAGGCAGCCTGGTAAGACTCTCTCTCTTAGTCTCCAGACTCTTTAGCCCCCCGTTTGGCTCTCACACATTGTGCCATTCAGCCCCAGACCGTATATTCACCCTGTTCTGAGACTGGGCAGCCTGCTATTGTGCGAGTGAGCTAATTTGAATAGCCTTCAGTATTTTGTGTGAGCAAGTCAGCTCTATTTGCATTTGTTCCAGTCACAAAGGTTTACAGGTCAATTGAGGCAGGCTGGAAAAATCGTACATGCCAAGGAGAGTGTTTTTCTTCTTCTCTCTTTCTCTCTCTCTCTCCAACTCTCTCTTTTTCTCGCTCATTCTTTTTTCCTCTTCCTCATCTTCTATGGTTGTCAGGCACCTCATTATGCAAACTTCACCCCCTCCCTCCCTCCCTCCCTCCCTCCCTCAGACACAAACACAAACACACTCTCCCTCTCGCTGTTGATTATATGGTGCTAAGGGTCTGAAATACCTTTGTTGGCATCCAGAGTGCCAGCTGGGGATCAGATAGTGGAGAGAGGGGTGTGTGGTGTGCCAGCCTTTCATTCCTGCCCTGTTGACTGAACGAACGACAGACAGACAGGCAGGACAGACAGACCAGTTGGACAGACAGGACAGACAGACAGGGGGATGGGCAAACAGACAGGCAGGCGGACAGACAGCAGATGGACAGACAGAAAGGACTTACAGGCAGACAGAAAGACAGACAGACAGACAAAGAGACATGGTTGGTAAGGGATGCTGGTGCCAGGCCAGCAAACCAGGACAGCACTCAGACAAAATACACCTCATCACTTTAGCTTACCTCTTTGGGCTCTTCATTGTGTTTTGTGTGTGTGTGTGTGTGTGTGTGTGTGTGTGTGTGTGTGTGTGTGTGTGTGTGTGTGTGTGTGTGTGAGCGCGTGCGCATTCGTACGTGTGTGCCGCCCGTGCGCATGGGGTTGCCAGTCACAGATACAATGTTTGAGCGTAGTCGGGACCTCATATGCGAGGGTTAATATGTTTGTGTGGGTGTGTTCTCCATCTGTCTGCTGTAGTCCAGCCCCATAGTCCAGAGTGAAGAAGCACTGTGCTCTGCATCACATGGTGTGCCGACAGGATAGGGCTGTGTCTGTCTCTAACACTGTGGTGTGCAACTTGTGTTCTGTGTGTGTGTTCTGTACCTCTTTTGGCTCTTCATTATGTTTTGTGTGTGTGTGTGTGTGTGTGCGTGTGTGTATGTGAGTTGGTCAGTGGTTGGATGATGCTGAGAGGGTGGGCATAGCACAGGGAGGATGTGATGTCTGTGTGACAGTGGGAGCTGCCCCATCTCTTGGGAGAATAATGAGTACTTTTCTTAGAACAAAACACTCTATACAGACTGACATGGGACCAGAATCTTCTATGTGGTAATATTCTGAGGCTCGACAGTAACTCAGTTGAAATAGAATATGTAAAAGGACTGGAGGACCATTCACATGTCATACCTCCATTACCCAAAATCAAATCAAATGTTATTTTTCACATGGTTTGTAAACAACAGGTGTAGACTAACACTGAAATGCGTACTTACGGGTCCGTTTCCAATGATGCAGAGTTAAAGGTGAAAAAGTAATAAAATAAAAATAGAAATAGTGACACAAGGAATAAATAAACAGTGAATAACGGATAACAGTTATGAGTAAATATAAAATAGCAGTAATGATCAATTAGCTGATATAGCAACTATTGAATCTGAAACAGGGGAATTATTATCAGAACCCAAATTACTCAATCAAAGATTCTCACGCTTCTATGAAGAACTGTAAACCTCTGATTGTAGATCTACACCAAGCCAGACTACTGTAAGACCACCTCACTGGGAGGCATTGGACAGCATGAACAAAGGCAAATCACCTGGATGGGACAGTATTCTTCAATTAGGTCTACTATTGCTCAAAATTCATAATGCAGCCTTTCACAAAGTTTAATTTAGGAGAGATGTGAATACAATACTAATTTTGCTTTTGTAAAAAAAAAGTTAAGAATGCCACCCAGTGTTCTCACTATTGCCCCCTATCTTTGATAAACACAGATATTAAAACATTAAACTGTTTTCCAATATATAGTTGTCCCATCTCGAGAGGGCTGTATTATATCTCAATGCAGAAAAAGCTTTTGTTAGACTAGAATGGTCATATCTCTGGTTTATCTTGGAACATGTGGGAATTGGCTCCAATTTCATTAATATGATAAAAATACTATATGCCAATCCCTTGGCCATAGTTATAACAGGCACTATCTGCTCTGAACCATTCACAATCACTAGAAGCAGCAGACATGGTGATCCAATTTCACCTCTGCTATTCTTATTATCCATGGAACCCCTGGCCCAGGCATTTTTAGGTCAATCCAGAAGGAGAATAAACACAATTTAACCAGGTAGGCTCACCTCTTAAATCCAGGTAGGCTAGTTGAGAACACCTTTATTTAACAGGTAGGCTTCATCTCATTATATTTAACCAGGTAGGCTAGACAATATTTTGAGAACACCTTTTTTTTTTTGAGAACACCTTTATTTAACTTCACCTCAGGTAGGCTAGTTGAGAACACCTTTATTTAACCAGGTAGGCTAGTTGAGAACACCTTTATTTAACCAGGTAGGCTAGTTGAGAACACCTTTATTTAACCAGGTAGGCTAGTTGAGAACACCTTTTTATTTAAACACATTTAACCAGGTAGGCTAGTTGAGAACACCTTTATTTAACCAGGTAGGCTAGTTGAGAACACCTTTATTTAACCAGGTAGGCTAGTTGAGAACACCTTTATTTAACCAGGTAGGCTAGTTGAGAACACCTTTATTTAACCAGCAGTTGAGAACACCTTTATTTAACCAGGTAGGCTAGTTGACCAGGTAGGCAAGAACAATTTAACCAGGTAGGCTAGTTGAGAACACCTTTATTTAACCAGGTAGGCTAGTTTGAGGCACACCTTTATTTAACCAGGTAGGCTAGTTGAGAACACCTTTATTTAACCAGGTAGGCTAGTTGAGAACACCTTTATTTAACCAGGTAGGCTAGTTGAGTTTAACCAGGTAGGCAACACAGAGAACACATTGAGAACACCTAACCAGGAATTAAACAAACATACACTCAATAATACAGCAGAAAAATATATATACAGCATGTGCAAATGAGGTAGGATAAGAGAGGTAAGGCAATAAATAGGCCATGTTTGCAACTGCCTGGACAAGATAAAGTTTGAATTACAATTTAAACAAACATACACTCAATAATACAGCAATTAAACACTGGAATGGTAGAATGTGCAGAAGATGAATGCAAGAAGAGATACTGGTGTGCAAAGGAGCGAGAAAAATAAATAAATACAGTATGGGGATGAGGTAGATTGGATGGTCTATTTACAGATGAGCTATGTACAGGTGCAGTGATCTTTGAACTGCTCTGACAGCTGGTGCTTAAAGCTTGTGAGGGAGGTAAGAGTCTCCAGCTTTAGTGATTTTTGCAGTTTGTTCCAGTAATTGGCAGCAGAGAACTGGAAGGAGAGGTGGCCGAAGGAAGAATTGGCTTTAGGGGTGACCAGTGAGATATACCTGCTGGAGCGCGTGCTACGGGTGGGTGCTGCTATGATGACCAGTGAGCTGAGATAAGGCGGGTCGTTACCTAGCAGAGACTTGTAGATGACCTTACTTGGCGACGAGTATGAAGCGAGGGCCAGCCAACGAGAGCGTACAGGTCGCAGTGGTGGGTAGTATATGGGGCTTTGGTGACAAAACGGATGGCACTGTGGTAGACTGCATCCAATTTGTTGGAGGCTATTTTGTAAATGACATCGCCGAAGTCGAGGATCGGTAGGATGGTCAGTTTTACGAGGGTATGTTTGACAGTATGAGTAAAGGATGCTTTGTTGCAAAATAGGAAGCTGATTCTAGATTTAATTTTGGATTGGAGATGTTTAATGTGAGTCTGGAAGGAGAGTCTAACAGTCTAACCAGTCACCTAGTTATTTGCAGTTGTCCACATATTCAAAACCATCCAGAGTAGTGATGCTGGACGAGCGGGCAGGTGCGGGCAGCGATCGGTTGAAGAGCATGCATTTGGTTTTACTTGCATTTAAGAGCAGTTGGATTCCATGGAAGGAGAGTTGTATGCCATTGAAACTCATCTGGATATTAGTTAATACAGTGTCCAAAGAAGGGCCAGAGGTATACAGAATGGTGTCGTCTGCGTAGAGGTGGATCAGAGAATCACCAGCAGCAAGAGCGACATCATTGATGTATACAGAGAAGAGAGTCGGTCCGAGAATTGAACCCTGCGGCACCCCCATGGAGACTGCCAGAGGTCCAGACAACAGGCCCTCCGATTTGACGTACTCAACTCTATCTGAGAAGTAGTTGGTGAACCAGGGGAGGCAATCATTTGAGAAACCAAGGCTGTTGAGTCTACCAATAAGAATGTTGTGATTGACAGAGTCGAAAGCCTTAGCCAGGTCGATGAATACGGCTGCACAGTAATGTCTCTTATCGATGGCGGTTATGATATTGTTTAGGACCTTGAGCATAGCTGAGGTACACCTATGACCAGCTCTGAAACCTGATTGCATAGCTGAGAAGGTACGGTGGGATTCAAATTGGTCGGTAATATTTTTGTGTACTTGGCTTTCGAAGACCTTAGAATAGCAGGGTGGAATAGAAATTGGATCTGTAGCAGTTTGGGTCTAGTGTGTCACCCCATTTGAAGAGGGGGATGACTGCAGCAGCTTTCCAATCTATGGGAATCTCAGACGATACGAAAGAGAGGTTGAACAGGCTAGTAATAGGGGTTGCAACAATTTCGGCAGATAATTTTAGAAAGAGAGGGTCCATATTGTCTTGCCCAGGCTGATTTGTAGGGGTCCAGATTTGTGCAGCTCTTTCAGAACATCAGCTATCTGGATTCGGGTGAAGGAGAAGTGGGGGAGGTTTGGGCAAGTTGCTGTGGGGAGCGGAGGGCTGTTGACCGGGGTAGGGGTTGTAGCTCCCTTCAGTAACCACGAGCACAACCGTTCCTTGATTTTAACTGGCAGCTTTCCAGATCCTTCACGATCTGGCTCACTTGTAGTTGACACCCATACCGGAATGATTGTGGAGGTGTGAGTGTTGTTAATGTCCCCTACAACTCTGTTAGATATGGCCTCACTTGACGCTCTTGTCCCCTTATCTCGTGGGGGCTCTGTCTTCCTATCCCTTAACCTTTCTTTAGTACGATCTTCGTGCAGGCAGGATGGATGCCTCCTCTGGCACGTGTCGCAGGTTTTCCTGTTATCACATTCTTTCGATCGATGCCCAGGCCTTAAACAGCCAAAGCACAATTTATTCTCTTGAACAAACTTCTGTCGCTCTGCGGTGGGCTTATCCATGAACTTCCAGCATTTGTGGAGACTGTGACCTGACTTCTCACAGAAGACACAACTAGTAACAGTATCTTTCTCATCAGAGTTAGTTGCTAATACCCTTGCTCCAGGGTTTTGAATCCTTGGCGTCTTAAGTTTCCCATCTTCACTTGGTTTCAAAGCATGAAGTGATGTTACAGGATTGCAAGCAATCTTGGCTTCTCTCGTGAGAAACTTCACAAACTGACTGAAGCTAGGAAAGATCTCCGTTTCTTCTAAGATGTCTGTGACCTTTCTATTCCATCTTGAAGTTAGCCAATCTGGAAGTTTAGCGAGGATCTTTTGGTTTTCATTACAGTCATTAAGCACCTCCAGGCCCTTATTCTGAGACATAGCAGCTTCACAGCTGCGAAGAAAGTCTACAAGGTCTCTAAGTTCAAGACTGTCCTTGGATCCTATCGTAGGCCATGCATTGAGCTTATCTCTGAAAGACTTGGCGATGAAGAATTTGTTTCCGTACCTTTCTTCAAGAATGGTCCAAGCAGCATGGTAGGCTGATTCTGTTCCTAACATAAAGTAACTTTCGATGGCTTTCTTGGCAGGCCCACCGACATATTTTCTTAAGTAATATATCTTCTCAGTTGTTGGTATGTTCTTCCTGTCTATCAGAGTCTGAAAAGAGATCTTCCAGTCAGTGTACGAGAGAGGCTCTCCATTGAATGTTACTGGTTCTGGTATGGGGAGGCGGCATTCACTGATTGCTTCCGCTAGTAACCTGAACATGGTCTTAGTGCCATCTTCTTGCTGTGTGCTTGTCACAACATGTTGTGGTGAGAGACTGTGAAATGAGCCACTTCTGTGCATGACTTCTTTCACAGATTTGCAGTTAGAGAGTAGTTCTCTCTTCTCGTCCTCTGAGTTTTCATCTTGCTCATACACTTGCATTCGCGCCTTGGCAGCATTTAGTTTCTTGAGCACTTCTAGGCGCTCTAACTCTCTATGCTTGTCTTCTAGTGTCCTTCGTCTGGCAGCATTTTCTACCTCTAACTTGACTCGCAGCCTAGCTTCTTCTAAGCTGCGTTTCACAGCCTCAGCTTCTTGCTCCGCTGTCCTCTTCTTATCTTCATCTTCGAGTCTCTGAAGCTCTTCTAGTTGGCGTTCTTGCTTAACCATTACTTCTAAAGCTGCTTGGTTAGCAGCAACTTCCGCCGCAGCCTCTTGTCTCTTGACAGATGACACGCTTGAGCGTCTGGAGTTGACGTTTGAGTTGCTTTGAGACTGGGAGGAAGCACTTGAGGGCTGATAGTTGAGACTTGACTTATGTGAGAGTTCGGACATGCACAAGGAATTGCTGTCCTTCCAGTGCAACTCTATCTGGTTACTTTGACCTTCTTCCCTGCCTTTTAAATGACACCTTACAGTCTTGATAATAGACATTGTAACTGCTTCACAAGTATCAACTCTGCGTCGTATATCGTTGTCGGGAATGTCGATTTGATGTCGATTTGACGCAAATTTACATAGACAAGGTTTAGCTCTGTAGAGGTATGGCTAATCTTGTAAGAGGTCTTCTAGTAGGTCTTCAGAGCAACAGCCTGTCAGTGACAGTTTTGCTTCCTTTACCAGAGCCTTCCACTTCTCATAGCTGACCCTGAAACGATGTTCGAGCTGTCTCCACCTTTCATCGCGCAGTTCTCTGCCCTTTTCAGTTAACCTGCGGACCCTCTCACCTTTTCGTGGCTCTTGTTGTGCTATCTCATTAGCAGCCTCTGTATCATCATTCACTGGCCGAAGTGACTCCACACCAGTCTGGGCCTCTTCCTGCTGTTCTGTTTGTTCTGATGAAGGCTCAAAGTGACTCCACACCAGTCTGGGCCTCTTCCTGCTGTTCTGTTTGTTCTGATGAAGGCTCAAAGTTTGCGAGGTGTTGCTGCCGCTGCTCAACTTGACCCACCCCATCTCTATCACCTTTAGTGAAACTACCTCTTTCTGACATTCTAAATCAAGTCAAATCAATTCTAGCTAAGGTTTGGATGAGTGAGTAGGTAATTTATACTCTAATTCACTGTAATTTAAACCTTAGTACGTGGTATAAACATGTATAATGCTTGTAACAAAGGCTTGAACAAACACCTTACCAAACAATTACACTATTAACTTACAGGTGAAAATAGAATTAATAGGTGTACGCTGACCCTTAATGTTTGTGACTATATATATATTTTTAGTAAGTATCAAATAATATTTTTCAGTAATACACATACCAGCGATACATTAAGATAGAAAGAGCAAATGCATAATACCAGAGTCTTTATGAAATAGACAACTATCTCCAGTCCTTACGAATTGTAATCTTAAAGTCTCTTATTAGCTGTTCACAAGGCTAGGACCACCTTCAAACACCTTGACTTGTACTTGCGTGTCTGACTTTCCTGTTAGTCTTGACCTTATGTTGCCTCACGATGCTTCCTTATGTGGAGATATTCTTCTTAGTTTGCAGGTAGGTGCAAAACTCTTATCTGGCAGATGACAGGGTCTACCAGGATTTGGAAATCTTGTAGACGTTTTACAGCTGGATGAGATTCTTCTTTCTCGTGAAGAGCATTGAGTTCTCACTGTAGCTCCCTTCAGTAACCACGAGCACAACCGTTCCTTGATTTTAACTGGCGGCTTTATTCTGTAGTTTTAGTCAGAATTATCACCTTCCGTGAGAACTATAAAGTCAATGAAAAATACAGTTAAGCACACTCTTACAACCTTATCTTACGAGTGACTTATTAGCTTGGTATAACTCTGAAGTGCTTACATAACAGTTTAACCGGCGTTATAACGGGTTCAGATTAAACACATGAATAAAGGAAAAAATACCTCATTGGCTGCTTATTACAGAAGGGAGGAAATCAAACTTCACACTTATTATTCCTGGCATGAATTCACACTTCATCCTAACATACACTCTTCAACCTTTATGAACTACACCCGATGACATGAAAACTTAGCTAACGCAGCGCAGGATTGCCTTCCCTCCAAAAGTGTGTTGCTACAATAAGGATCCCCGTTACAACAGTATTAGCTACGTAGTTCCGCTTGTATTATCATTTCCCCCGCACGGCGGACACATAAACAATTCAAACAAAAGACAACGACATAACCTGTAAGTCTAACTGTCAGTTACAGGGGTAGCCAGGTGGAAGGCATGGCCAGCCGTAGAAAAATGCTTCTTGAAATGTTCAATTATAGTGGATTTATTGGTGGTGACAGTGTTTCCTAGCCTCAGTGCAGTGGGCAGCTGGGAGGAGGTGCTCTTATTCTCCATGGACTTTACAGTGTCCCAGAACCTTTTTGAGTTTGTGCTACAGGATGCACATTTCTGCTTGAAAAAGCTAGCCTTAGCTTTCCTAAATGCCTGTGTATATTTGTTCCCAACTTCCCTGAAAAATTGCATATCACGGGGGCTGTTCGATGCAAATGCAGAATGCCACAGGATGGTTTTGTGCTGGTCAAGGGGAGTCAGGTCTGGAGAGAACCAAGGGCTATATCTGTTCCTGGTTCTACATTTTTTGAATGGGGCATGCTTATTTAAGATGGTGAGGAAGGCACTTTTAAAGAATAACCAGGCATCCTCTACTGACGGGATGAGGTCAATATCTTTCCAGGATACCCGGGCCAGGTCAATTAGAAAGGCCTGCTCGCTGAAGTGTTTTAGGGAGCATTTGACAGTGATGGGGGGTGGTTGTTTGACCGCAGACGCATTACGGATGCAGGCAATGAGGCAGTGATCGCTGAGATCTTGGTTGAAAACAGCAGATGTGTATTTGGAGGGCAAGATAGTTAGGATAATATCTATGAGGGTTCCCATGTTTATGGATTTGGGGTTGTACCTGGTGGGTTCATTGATAATTTGTGTGAGATTGAGATTGTAGGATGGTGTTTAGCATGTCACCGTTTAGGTCACCTAGCAGCTCAAGCTCTGAAGATAGATGGGCGGCAATCAATTCACATATGGTGTCCAGGGCACAGCTGGGGGCAGAGGGTGGTCTATAGCAAGTGGCAACAGTGAGAGACTTGTTGCTGGAAAGATGGATTTTTAAAAGTAGAAGCTCGAATTGTTTGGGTACAGACCTGAATAGTAAGACAGAACTCTGCAGGCTATCTCTGCAGTAGATTGCAACACTGCCCCCTTTGGCAGTTCTATCCAGTCGGAAAATGTTATAGTTAGGGATGGACATTTCAGGGGTTTTGGAGGACTTCCTAAGCCAGGATTCAGACTCGGCTAGGACATCCAGGTTGGCAGAGTGTGCTAAAGCAGTGAATAAAACAAACTTGGGGAGGAGGCTTCTAATGTTAACATGCATGAAACCAAGGCTTTTACGTTTAAAGAAGTCAACAAATGAGATCATCTGGGGAGTAGGAGTGGAGCTAGGCACTGCAGGGCCTGGATTAACCTCTACATCACCAGAGGAACAGAGGAGGAGTAGGATGAGGGTACGCATAAAGGCTATCAAGACTGGTTGTTTAGTGCTTTCAGAGCAGAGAGTAAAAGGAGCAGGTTCCTGGGCGTAAGATAATAGATTCAAGGCTTAATGTACAGATAGAGGTATGGTAGGATGTGAGTACATTGGAGGTAAACCTAGGCATTGAGTAATGATGAGAGAGATATTGCCTCTAGAGACGTTTAAACCAGGTGATGTCCCTGCATATGTGGGAGGTGGAACTAAATGGTAGTTTAAGGCATATTGAGTAGGGCTAGAGGCTCTACAGTGAAATAAGACAATAATCCCTAACCAGGACAGTAATGGACAAGGCATATTGATATTGGGGAGAGGCATGCATAGCCGCGTGATCAATAGGGGTCCAGTGAATGGTTGGGCTGGCTGGAGACACGGCTATTCAGACAGCTAGCAGACCAGGGATAGCAAGCTAGCAAAAGGGCCTTAGAGGGACGTCTCGACGGAGGAAAGTCTGTTTTGGCCTCTGCATGCAGTGATGTCGGTAGACCAGTCGTGATGGATTAGTAGGGTTCCAAGTAGCAGAGGGATCAAAGTCCAATTGGCAAAATAGGTATAGTGGCCCAAGAAATTGGCCGATGGGTCTATATAGCTAACAGTCCAATCTGCTCTAGACAGCTGGCAGCTGGCGGGCCGCGGCTAGCAGGCATTCAGGGGTGGTCGCGATGTAGAGGCCAGTTGTGTACCCCCTCAAGCAGATTATGTCGTAGTCCAGTCGTGAAGTATCGGCGGGGTTCTGTGCCCCGTACCGGCAGTAGAAGGGGTCCGGGTAATGTAGCCCAGGAGTGGCTGATGGGTCTCTTTAGCTAACCGGGAGAAAGGGCCTAGCATGGGCTAGCTAGCTACGAAGGTCCAGGTGAAAATGCCCAGAGCTTGCGGTAGGAATCTGGGGATATGGAGAGGAAGTAGGTCCGGTATGCTCTGGTTTGAGTCACGTTGTACAGACTGGCGAGAGCTTTCCGAGCTTAAGGTTAGCTGCTGACTACTAGCTAGTAGCTAGTGAGCTGGCTAGCTTCTGTTGGGGGATTTCGGATTCGAGGTGAATAATACTTTAGATGAAAACAGATCCGCACCACATTGGGTGAGGCGGGTTGCAGGAGAGTGTTTTGAAGTTGAGTTTTAGAAAAAATATAAAAAAGATATGCGAAGAAAAATATATAAAAATATATATACACTGGACACGACAAGACGAGGACAAAAGATGTCTGACTGCTACACCATCTTGGACTTCCAAGGACTTACTATATCTAGACAATGTATCTCAAACGCTCCCAAACGCATTGAAGATCGTAGATAAATTCGGCTTCATTTCAAGATAAAATGTATCTAACCCAAACAGCCCTACTGCCTCTCAAGACCCCAATGGAGGACTCCAACTCTTCTTATGAATTCAAATTTAAATATTTGGGAATAGATATATTTCCGTCTTTAGATAAAGCCATTGCCAAAACCTTTAACAGAACGCTCAAATCTAATCAATCTGAACTCAGCAGATGGAATAATATCCCAGTTGCTTTAACCGGCAGAATAATTATTGTCAAAATGAATATATTGCCACGGCTGAACTTCTGTAGTTCAATGCTTCCCATGGCACCCCCTTCTGGCTATTGGGATAAAATTCATAGTGCGTTTTCTAAATGTGATGGCAAGGTAAACAATCCTGGATAAAATGTACCCATTTACAAAGAGTGAAAGACATAGGAGGACTATCCGTAACAAACTTTAAATTGTATTTCCAGGCACTCGCATTTCGTCCCTTCCTAAACTGTTTTAGACATGATTATTTTGTCCCCTTGCTGAGTATGGAGAGAAATATGGTGTCTCCTATTGCCCTGGAAGAGGTAGTCTTCACTGATACAGTTGAAGTCGGAAGTTTACATACACTTAGGTTGGAGTCATTAAAACGAGTTTTTCAACCACTCCACAAATGTCTTGTTAACAAGCTAGTTTTGGCAAGTCGGTTAGGACATCTACTTTGTACATGACACAAGTAATTTTTCCAACAATTGTTTACAGACAGATTATTTCACTTATAGTTCACTGTATCACAATTCCAGCGGGTCAGATGTTTACATACAAGAAGTTGACAGCTTGGAAAATTCCAGAAAATGATGTCATGGCTTTAGAAGCTTCTGATAGGCTAATTGATATCATTTAAGTCAATTTGAGGTGTACCTCTGGATGTATTTCAAGCCCTACCTTCAAACTCAGTGCCTCTTTGTTTGACATCATGGGAAAATCATAAGAAATCAGCCAAAAATGTAGACCTCCCCAACCATGGTTCATCCAAACACTTGAAGGTACCACGTTCATCTGTACAAACAATAGTATGCACGTATAAACACCATGGGACCACACAGCCGTAATACCGATCAGGAAGGAGAGATGAGTTCTGTCTCCTAGAGATGAACGTACTTTGGTGCGAAAAGTGCACATCATTCCCAGAACAACAGCAAAGGACCTCGTGAAGATGCTGGAGGAAACAGGTACAAAGGTATCTACATCCACAGTAAAGCAAGTCCTATATCGACGTGACCTGAAAAGCGGCTCAGCTAGGAAGAAACCACTCCTCCAAAACCGGCATAAAAAAGCCAAACTATGGTTTGCAACTTCACATGGGGACAAAGATCGTAATTTTGGGAGAAATGTCCTCTGGTCTGATGCAACGAAAATAGAACCTTTTGGCCATAATGATCATTGTTATGTTTGAAGGAAAAGGGGAGGCTTTCAAGCTGAAGAACACCATCAAACTGTGAAGCACAGGGGTGGCAGCATCATGTTGTGGGGGTGCTTTTCTGCAGGAGGGACTGGTGCACTTCACAAGCTAGATGGCATCATGAGGGAGGAAAATTATGTGGATATGGATATTATGGGGATATATTGAAGCAACATCTCAAGTCATCAAGTTAAAGCTTGGTTGCAAATGGGTCTTCCAAATGGACAATATCCCCAAGCATACTTCCAAAGTTGTGGCAAAATGGCTTAAGGACAACAAAGTCAAGGTATTGGAGTGGCCATCACAAAGCCTTGACCTCAATCCCATAGAAAATGTGTGGGCAGAACTGAAAAAGCGTGTGCGAGCAAGGCAGCAAGGAGATGCCGCAGCCATTTAGTGGGGCTCCTACGCCTCAGCGGGATCGTCCGGCTTTCACACCTCAGCCGATCGTCAGTCTCCCACACCTGAGCCTGTTCGTCAGTCTCCCACACCTGAGCCTGTTCGCCAGGCTCCCACGCCTCTGCCGGATCATCGGGCTTCTATGCCCCAGCCGGCTTGTCCAGCGGCCATGCCTCGGTCGGCCCGTCAGAGGGGGGAGAGGGGGGGGTACTGTCATGCCTGGTCCCGCTCTCCCTCTCTGGCTGACCTGCACACCGGTCACCATCATTACGCACAGCAGCGCTCATTGGACTCACCTGGACTCCTTCCCTTTGTTGATTGCCCCGTCTATAACTGTCGGTTCCCCCGTTTGTTCCCTGTGTCTGTATTAATGTTGTTATGTGTTCATGTCCGTTCCATGTTCCGTTCCATGTCTGTTCTGTTCTATGTCTGTTGTCAATTAAATGTTCACTCCCTGTACCTGCTTCTCTTCTCTACCAGCGTTGATCCTTACAGTGCAAAGCAGTCATCAAGGCGAAGGGTTGCTACTTTGAAGAATCTCAAATATAAAATATATTTTGATTTGTTTAACACTTTTTTGGTTACTACATGATTCCATATGTGTTATTTCATAGTTTTAATGTCTTCATTATTATTCTACAATGTAGAAAATAGTACAAATAAAGAAAAACCCTTGAATGAGCAGGTGTGTCCAAACCTTTGACTGGTAGATGAAAATTCTCTTGGGAAATCGTATGATCTGGAGCTTGTCATGAGGTATTCTATCTCAGTTGATCAAAAGTGTGAGACTTCCTTAACATTAGAGATTGCGCACCAACTGTTGTTAATAAAGAAATACACCTCCTCCTTTTGTCTTACACAAGTCTGTCGTTCGGTCTTGACAATGCATCGAAAAACTAGTGAGATGTACAGTGTATCGATGTCCTTGTTCAGGCACATTTTCGTCCAAATCGAGGTTAGTGATCGCTGTTCTGATGTCCAGAAGTTGGTGTCGGCAAAAGAAAATGATGGCAGTGACATTATGTACAAAAAAGTTCAGATCAGAGTAAAAAAACACACAAAATAGCAGAATTGGTCAAGAGCCTGTGAGACAGCTGCTACCCACTGCATTGCCATTGTCCGTAAGACACACCTCTTGCTGTGTGTGCGATCAGAGTGAATACGTGAAAGGAAAGATAGTATGATGAGTGAATATTTCTATGAGATCATATGTAAAGTATAGCATGCATTAGTCTCTACCAGTACCCTAATAAGTCTAATAACTCCAGTGTTTACCCTAATATCCCCCTACTAACCCCATTGTTTCCCATCATATCCCCCTAGTAACCCCATTGTTTCCCATAATATCCCCCTACTAACCCCATTGTTTCCCATAATATCCCCCTACTAACCCCATTGTTTCCCATAATATCCCCCTACTAACCCCATTGTTTCCCATAATATCCCCCTACTAACCCCATTGTTTCCCATAATATCCCCCTACTAACCCCATTGTTTCCCATAACATCCCCTACTAACCCCATTGTTTCCCATAATATCCCCCTAGTAACCCCATTGTTTCCCCTAATATCCCCCTACCGTTTCCCCTAATATCCCCCTACTAACCCCATTGTTTCAACTAATATCCCCCTACTAACCCCATTGTTTCAACTAATATCCCCCTACTAACCCCATTGTTTCCCATAATATCCCCCTACTAACCCCATTGTTTCCCATAATATCCCCTACTAACCCCATTGTTTCCCATAATATCCCCCTACTAACCCCATTGTTTCCCATAATATCCCCCTACTAACCCCATTGTTTCCCATAATATCCCCCTAGTAACCCCATTGTTTCCCCTAATATCCCCCTACCGTTTCCCCTAATATCCCCCTACTAACCCCATTGTTTCAACTAATATCCTCCTAATAACTGCAATGTTTCCCCTAATATCCCCCTAATATTTTTTTTGTACGCTCTCGTTGGGCCAGCCAACGTACAGGTCGCAGTGGTGGGTAGTATATGGGGCTTTGGTGACAAAACGGATGGCACTGTGATAGACTGTATCCAATTTATTGAGTAGGGTATTGGAGGCTATTTTGTAAATGACATCGCTGAAGTCGAGGATCGGTAGGATAGTCAGTTTTACGAGGGTATGTTTGGCAGCATGAGTGAAGATAATAAGAAGATAATAACCCCATTGTTTTCCCTAATATCTCCATAGTAACCCCAGTGTTTCCCCTAATATCCTCCTAATAACCCCAGTGTTTCCGCTAATATCCCCCTAGTAACCCCAGTGTTTTCCCTAATATCCCCCTAGTAACCCCAGTTTCCCCTAATATCCCCCTAGTAACCCCAGTGTTTTCCCTAATATCCCCCTAGTAACTCCAGTTTCCCCTAATATCCCCCTAATAACCCCAGTGTTTCCCCTACTATCCCCCTAGTAACCCCAGCATTTTCTCTAGTAACCCCAGTGTTTCCCCTAATATCCCCCTAGTAACCCCAGTGTTTCCCCTAATATCTCCCTAGTAACCCCAGTGTTTCCCCTGATATCTTCTTATTATCCCCTGAAGATAATAAGAAGATAATAACCCCATTGTTTTCCCTAATATCTCCATAGTAACCCCAGTTTCCCCTAATATCCCCCTAGTAATCCCAGTTTCCCCCCCAAGTGTTTCCCTTAATATCCCCTAATATCCCCCCAGTAACCCCAGTGTTTCCCCTAATATCCTCCTAGTAACCCCAGTGTTTCCCCTAATATCCTCCTAATAACCCCAGTGTTTCTGCTAATATCCCCCTAGTAACCCCAGTTTCCCTAATATCCCCCTAGTAAACCCCAGTGTTTCCCTAATATCCCCTAGTAACCCCAGTTTCCCCCCAAATATCCCCCTAATAACCCCAGTGTTTCCCCTAATATCTCCCTAGTAACCCCAGTGTTTTCCCTAATATCCCCCTAGTAACCCCAGTGTTTCCCCCTAATATCCTCCTAATAACCCCAGTGTTTCCCTAATATCCCCCTAGTAACCACAGCGTTTTCTCTAATATCCCCTAGTAACCCCAGTGTTTCCCTAATATCCCCTAGTAACCCCAGTTTCCCCTAATAACCCCAGTGTTTTCCTAATATCCCCTAGTAACCCCAGTGTTTCCCTTAATATCCCCCTAGTAACCCCAGTTTCCCTAATATCCCCTAATAACCCCAGTGTTTCCCCTAATATCTCCCTAGTAACCCCAGTGTTTTCCCTAATATCCCCCTAGTAACCCCAGTGTTTCCCCTAATATCCTCCTAATAACCCCAGTGTTTCCCCTAATATCCCCCTAGTAACCACAGCGTTTTCTCTAATATCTCCCTAGTAACCCCAGCGTTTCCCCTAATATCCTCCTAATAACCCCAGTGTTTCCACCCCTATATCCCCCCCATAGTAACCCCAGTGTTTTCCCCTAATACCCCTAGTAACCCCAGTGTTTCCCTAATATCCACCTAGTAACCCCAGTGTTTCCCTAATATCCCCTAGTAACCCCAGTGTTTTCCCTAATATCTCCCTAGTAACCCCAGTGTTTTCCCTAATACCCCCTAGTAACCCCAGTGTTTCCCCTAATATCCCCCTAGTAACCCCAGTGTTTCCCCTAATATCCCCCTAGTAACCCCAGTGTTTTCCCTAATATCCCCCTAGTAACCCCAGTGTTTCCCCTAATATCCCCCTAGTAACCCCAGCATTTCTCTAGTAACCCCAGTGTTTCCCCTAATATCCTCCTAATAACCCCAGTGTTTCCCCTAATATCCCCCTAGTAACCCCAGTGTTTCCCCTAATATCTCCCTAGTAACCCCAGTGTTTTCTAATATCCCCCTAGTAACCCCAGTGTTTCCCCTGATATCTTCTTATTATCCCCTGAAGATAATAAGAAGATAATAACCCCATTGTTTTCCCTAATATCTCCATAGTAACCCCAGTGTTTCCCCTAATATCCTCCTAATAGCCCCAGGGTTTCCCCTAATGTCCCCATAGTAACCCCAGCGTTTCCCCTAATATCCCCCTAGTAACCCCAGCATTTTCTCTAGTAACCCCAGCGTTTTCCCTAATATCCTCCTAATAACCCCAGTGTTTCCGCTAATATCCCCCTAGTAACCCCAGTGTTTCCCTAATATCCTCCTAATAACCCCAGTGTTTCCCTAATATCCCCCTAGTAACCCCAGTGTTTCCCCTAATATCCCCCTAGTAACCCCAGTGTTTCCCCTAATATCCTCCTAATAACCCCAGTGTTTCCCTAATATCCCCCTAGTAAACCCAGTTTTCCCTAATAACCCCAGTGTTTCCCCTAATATCTCCCTAGTAACCCCAGTGTTTCCCTAATATCCGCCTAGTAACCCCAGTGTTTCCCCTAATATCCTCCTAATAACCCCAGTGTTTCCCTAATATCCCCCTAGTAAACCCAGTTTTCCCTAATAACCCCAGTGTTTCCCTAATATCCCCCCCCAGCATTTTCCCTAGTAACCCCAGTGTTTCCCTAATATCCTCCTAGTAACCCCAGTGTTTCCCCTAATATCCCCCTAGTAACCCCAGTGTTTCTCCTAATATCTCCCTAGTAACCCCAGTGTTTTCTAATATCCCCCTAGTTATCCCAGTGTTTCCCCTAATATCTCCTTAGTAACCCCAGTGTTTCCCCTGATATCTTCTTATTATCCCCTGAAGATAATAAGAAGATAATAACCCCATTGTTTTCCCTAATATCTCCATAGTAACCCCAGTTTCCCCTAATATCCCCCTAGTAACCCCAGTTTCCCCTAATATCCCCCCAGTAACCCCAGTGTTTCCCCTAATATCCTCCTAGTAACCCCAGCGTTTCCCCTAATATCCTCCTAATAACCCCAGTGTTTCCGCTAATATCCCCCTAGTAACCCCAGTGTTTCCCCTAATATCCCCCTAGTAACCCCAGTTTCCCCCTAATAACCCCAGTGTTTTCCCTAATATCCCCCTAGTAACCCCAGTGTTTCCCTTAATATCCCCCTAGTAACCCCAGTTTTCCCTAATATCCCCCTAATAACCCCAGTGTTTCCCCTAATATCTCCCTAGTAACCCCAGTGTTTTCCCTAATATCCCCCTAGTAACCCCAGTGTTTCCCCTAATATCCTCCTAATAACCCCAGTGTTTCCCCTAATATCCCCCTAGTAACCCCAGTGTTTTCCCTAATACCCCCTAGTAACCCCAGTGTTTCCCCTAATATCCACCTAGTAACCCCAGTGTTTCCCCTAATATCCCCTTGGTAACCCCAGTGTTTTCCCTAATATCTCCCTAGTAACCCCAGTGTTTTCCCTAATATCCCCTAGTAACCCCAGTGTTTCCCCTAATATCCCCCTAGTAACCCCAGCATTTTCTCTAGTAACCCCAGTGTTTTCTAATATCCCCCTAGTAACCCCAGTGTTTCCCCTAATATCTCCCTAGTAACCCCAGTGTTTCCCCTGATATCTTCTTATTATCCCCTGAAGATAATAAGAAGATAATAACCCCATTGTGTTCCCTAATATCTCCATAGTAACCCCAGTGTTTCCCCTAATATCCTCCTAATAGCCCCAGGGTTTCCCCTAATGTCCCCATAGTAACCCCAGCGTTTCCCCTAATATCCCCCTAGTAACCCCAGCATTTTCTCTAGTAAACCCAGCGTTTTCCCTAATATCCTCCTAATAACCCCCTGTGTTTCCGCTAATATCCCCCTAGTAACCCCAGTGTTTCCATAATATCCTCCTAATAACCCCAGTGTTTCCCTAATATCCCCCTAGTAACCCCAGTGTTTCCCCTAATATCCCCCTAGTAATCCCAGTTTTCCCTAATAACCCCAGTGTTTCCCCTAATATCCCCCTAGTAACCCCAGCATTTTCCCTAGTAACCCCAGTGTTTCCCCTAATATCCTCCTAATAACCCCAGTGTTTCCCCTAATATCCCCCTAGTAACCCCAGTGTTTCCCCTAATATCTCCCTAGTAACCCCAGTGTTTTCTAATATCCCCCTAGTTATCCCAGTGTTTCCCCTAATATCTCCTTAGTAACCCCAGTGTTTCCCCTGATATCTTCTTATTATCCCCTGAAGATAATAAGAAGATAATAACCCCATTGTTTTCCCTAATATCTCCATAGTAACCCCAGTGTTTCCCCTAATATCCTCCTAATAGCCCCAGTGTTTCCCCTAATATCCCCCTAGTAACCCCAGCGTTTTCCCTAATATCTCCCTAGTAACCCCAGTGTTTCCCCTAATATCCTCCTAATATCCCCAGTGTTTCCCCTAATATCCCCCTAGTAACCCCAGTGTTTTCCCTAATATCCCCCTAGTAACCCCAGTGTTTCCCTTAATATCTCCCTAGTAACCCCAGTTTCCCCTAATATCCCCCTAATAACCCCAGTATTTTCCCCAATATCTCCCTAGTAACCCAGTGTTTCCCCTAATATCCCCCTAGTAACCCCAGAGTTTCCCCTAATATCCCCCTAGTAACCCCAGTGTTACCCCTAATATCCCCTAGTAACCCCAGTGTTACCCCTAATATCCCCCTAGTAACCCCAGTGTTTCCCCTAATATCCCCCTAGTAACCCCAGTGTTTCCCCTAATATCTCCCTAGTAACCCCAATTTCCCCTAATATCCCCCTAATAACCCCCAGTGTTTTCCCCGATATCTCCCTAGTAACCCAGTGTTTCCCCTAATATCCCCCTAGTAACCCCAGTGTTTTCCCTAATATCTCCCTAGTAACCCCAGTGTTTCCCCTAATATCCCCCAGTAACCCCAGTGTTTTCCCTAATATCCCCCTAGTAACCAGTGTTTCCCCTGATATTCCGCTAATGACTCCAGTGTTTACCCTAATATCCACCTAATAACCAGTGTTTCCCCTAATATCCCCCTAATAACCCCAGTGAATCCTCTGTATCTGAATATCTGAACCTGACTTGGACAGGGGGGCAGGGCAACCCAGGTTGTCTTTACCACACCACCACACCCCTTCCTTTTCCCCTGGCCGACACATTGATGGCGCTCGATACCAGATCCACCCCTTCTTCTCTCACTCCCTTACTCCTCCTCCCTCCCTCCTTCCCTCCGCCCCGGGCAGACCGAGTGGTGGGATCTCCGTTTGCGCACAAAGGAGCCTCCTCTATCTGCATACGCTGCACATAAAAGAGCCTTTTGTCATGGGCTCCGCACACATGATCGTCCGCCTTTCACCCCCTAGAAAAAAGACCACTCTGTCTCCGCCAACCAACTCCACCCCCAATCCCCCAGGCTCCCCAATCCTCTGCAGCCCTCCAACCACTCCCTCCCTACCAAAGAACTTCTTAAACACTGTATTAGAAATAAAGAGAGGTATCAGTGAGCTATACCTCACTTATTACTGTTAAGTGATTTTCAACATCATCAAAATGCTAGTCAAGTCTTAATTTCTTAGTTTAGGGAGCTCAAGTTTTGCTCTCTCATCCTCCTCCCGCTCTGTCTCTTGCTCTCTCTCTCCCTCTCTCTCTCTGTTTATCTCCCTCCCTCCCTCCCTCGCTCCCTCCCTCCCTCCCTCCCTCCTCTTGGCCCTTCTGTGCAGCACTCACAGTGAGTCACAGTGGACTAAAGCATCTGCTGTCCTAAAATATAAATGCGCTCTCGTTTTTTGTTCTCCTCTCCCATCTCTGATATTTAAGTGTACTGAATGGGCACTAGTGGTTGGTACCATGCCATCACCCCTATTACTGTGGCAAAGGCACACTTGGGATTGCAGACTGTCTGAGAGCTGCCGGTTTTCACACTGTCATTGTGGAACCGTCTGTCTTTTCATCCTACTGTCCTGTAGTTCTGAGAGCAGGGGGAACAGCAAACTGGTATGAACCTGTCAGAAAGGACGACAGTGAGTGCCATTATGAGACTGCAGTCTGCACTCCTCGATTTCATGTACTTTATTGATGAGGTTTCGACCCAGGTCTGACCTAATGAAGACCAAAGGGGTTCAAACATCCATAAAATACATCAGAGAATATCGATTGCAGTGTAAAAACATGGCCTTTCAGCAAAGGTGCTTTACTGTAGTTCTGTACTTCTGAGTGCGATGAGCTGTTTTTCTCAAGAATTCATTCCAGTGGCTGCCATTTTGGCAGTGAATGATGACAGAGAGATATTCATTTGGGAAGAGTCAGAGTTGGTTGGGGAGGGGGAGAGAGCGTAAGTAAGGAGACAGGTGTACCACACTGTCGAATACACGGGCCATAAAAATGCTCTCCTCAGCAGTTCCTTTGAAACACACACTGCCCTGATGCCTTCACTTTCAGTCCAAATAAGTGTTGATTTTACAACGCTCTTCCAGCCCGTCTTACTATCGCTGCACAGCCTTTTCAGGAGTGGAAGGATAAGACTGACTTCTCCTCCGTTATCCATACTGCACAGTGCCATGTCCTCTCCCTGACCCCTGTGGCATGACAGGTCAGGGGCTGTCATGTAGCCGGCTGGGATGGCCTGTACACAACTCTACCCCACACCCTGATGGGAGGGCCAGGGAGTCATTTCTTTTCCATCGCAGACAGACAGGCAACTCCCTGCTTTAAGGTCTATCGAGACATCAGTGGCTTAATTAACAGTGAGTGTGAGACAAGTTACAGAGTAAATTACAAATGTGTTTCTAAAAGATTTGGGGGCGATACTCTAAAATATGGTATGGAGACTTCAACAGAGCAGCTCAGTTTACAAATGGAAATGTTGTTTAGTTTAATTGTATATTTTAGTTTTTCTCCAGATGTATGTTAATTACACCCATGTAGGTTACTGCACAGAACTTGTACACCATAGAACCGTAATGCAAAATGTTATGACATTTTAATTTATCTTTATATTATTGTACAACGATCAAATAAAATGTACTGTGATGTAATGCAATAGCCCAGTTGTTAATAGTAAACACTGAACTGCTCACCAAAACATTGCCACGTTTCCTCACGTGGATTTGCATCCAACATTATCATTCTGTAAATCTATTGTGGTACAGAAATCAAACAGTCTGATCCATTTCAACTGCGATATTTCCTCAATGAAATGACCTCATTCTGGAGGTGTTGTTAACACTGGAGTAATGTTACTGCTGTAATTGATTCCACTGCCCCAGTAGAACCGTGCTCAGTACTGTTAGAGCAGCAGCTGGTAGAAACTTTACTGAAACAGCAGCTACATTGGACCGGCTGCTACACAGTTTCTTATGCATCTGTTACTTTCATTAGTTTCACTGGTGAGAGTGTGTCTGGGATCAGTCCTGTTCTGTGTCCCAGCCCTCTGTACTGTAATGAAGCCACGTCAGGTTGAGAGAACGGGAGTGTATCTGCCAAGACAGTGAGTGATTGAGGCTTTGTTAGTGTCCTAGGGAGACACAGGCACAGGGTGTGTGTTACTAGATAGAGAAAGAGCATGAAGAGTGTGTGCCTGTTAAGAGGTGTGCGTTATGATGCAGCGACAGCAAACAGGGAGTGTGTGTGACCGAAGTAGAGGAAAAGCACATGGAGAATGTGTAAAGGAGAGTGAGAGAGTGTGAGGAGCGGCGATTAGGTGCGCCGGGTTCGGCTGGAGACAGAAAATCCTCTCACCGTCTTCTCGCCCCAGTCTGTGCCGGTAAAGGCACTGTGATGTTGCACAGAGTTGTCCTCGGCCTCGTTGGCGGTGGGCAAAGGCCCCTACATCACCAGGCTAGCGCCTGGCTCGCCCGCTCTTGGCTTGGCACACAGGAATAATAAAAGTGAGTGGCCCAGGCTGTAGGATATGTGAAGGGTGTTAGCAGCTAGCAGACCTCTCCTCCTCAGAGGACCACAGCAGGCAGAGGGGGAGCTCAGGTATGTAAGAGCCCATGGCCCCAGACTCACACAGGCTGGTGGTGCTGGTCAAGGGCACAGAGGGGGAAAGGAGAATTGACTTGTATTGTTACGCTTCACCAGGTCAGGGGACTTTTGTCTTAGTGCTTTTCTGTTGTTGTTTCTTCTTCGGATTTATGTATGTTACTGAAAGTTAAGGTTGGTTGATTTTTCTTTGTAAGAATGTGCATTATCTTTGAAATATGCATTTGTAAATGTGTTATATTGCATCATATCAATGATTATCACTGTTAAATGTTTAGATTTAGGCCAAATATAATGGTAATTTTTAATTATTCTAAATGCCAGTGATATTTCAAATCATATGAGCTTAGATCACATTTAAACAAAATAGAATTGGATAAAATAACAATGTTATCTTCATTGTAAAAACCTAACTCATATCTACCCATTTTAATGTAATACTACTGTTGAATTGAACTTGCAACTCACGTGACAAAGGCAGTATAGGGCATTTTTCAATTAGAATTTCATGTTAACCGTTCTACTCAAGGTCAAGATCAATTAATTTTGAACTGAACCCTGATATATTATAACCCTTTTTATGGTGAGGAGCTCTGATTCTGACCTCTGCTGTAGTGGTGTGTCTGTACTCTCCACATAATATGTCTGCTTCCTGAAGGGCCATGAGAAGTAGTCCTGACTCGTTGCAATCTGGGTGTCGCCCCGTTTATGAAGGTTGTCCATTCTGAGGTCTGATATCGGATAGGGTCCATTTTGTATTGCAAGCTCCCAAGCTTTCTCTCCCTTCCTCCCTCTCTCTCCTTCTCTCTTTCTCTCAGATTCCGGTGAGACACCGCGAGGTGAGTTGAGCGCTGATGGAATATCATATCTGTTTGTCTTGTTCTTACTTATTGAAAACCATCTACTTTACATTCAGTCACTGTGTTTATTTGTGTGTTTATATGTTTAATTATACAATAATATATCAAATCCAATTTTATTGGTCACATACACAGGTTTAACAGATGTTATTGCGGGTGTAACGAAATGCTTGTATATATGTAAGATATGAAGGTATGTATTAGAGCCTCTGTATTAGCTTCTGATTCAAGTTTTTGCATACAAAGGTGACTAAACACCAGCTAAATGCTACTGAAGTTGGATGATGAATTGGCAATCGACAATATCGTTTTTGTAATAGTGTACAGGTGTAAATCTTAATTTGATCACCCTGTTGCAGGCTTTCCTGCGATGTTTATTTAAGGTTTAAAAAGGCTTCTGAAGTTTGTAATTTCCACAAATTTCTAACTTGATTGTTCTATACTAAAAATGTATAGAATCCTACAAAAATGGCCATTAATTATAATCCACATAATAATTCAAATGTCCTGTTGGTGTAGGATTATTTTCCTGATGTAGCAAACTGGCAAAAATTAAGATCTGACATCTGTAAGTAATTTCGTAAAATGACTTAAATATTTCCCTGAAAACACATGGTAAAATAGTTTAATTACTATTCTCCGACATACTCAATGCATAAAAACCATAACAAGATGACATTAATCTTCATGACTCTTGAATCTTGTAAGTTACTCCCACATGCTTTGGCCTTGACTTCTCATTCAAAACATCACATTTATGAAAAACATCTCTGTGTAAAGAAAGCATCAATACAATAATCTCACAGCTCATTGTTTAATGACCATAGCATATTGGTTTGCTGGAATTTCACAGATGAATACATTCAGATATACAGATGTAGAGGTTAAAGTGTTAAATGTTACTGATAAAGGTTCATACCTCTTCAATTAGAAGTGAATATATATCATTTGCAGCCTTGCTTACTGTGTCAAATGATACTGTGCAGTTCATTTTCATAAATTCAATGATTATTTTCTACTTGTTAATGTTTTATTTAAATTAAAGAGAGTGTTACTTGTTGCTTAGCAGGTGCATTGGAAGAGTGAAACAGTTATTCAAAGAAAATAAGTTGGCGTGGATGTAAATGAGTGATACTTTGCCAGAGTGGTGTGTGCGAGCTTATTTCCTTTGAATACATGTTTTATTGGAAAAATATGCTATTTCGATATTTCAAAATCCTTTCAATATAATTTACGTATAAATAATTTATTCCCATCTTTTTTGAAATTCTGATCATGGGAAAATGCTTAACCTTGTTGGCAGACATGACTTATTTTAGCTTTAAAAAAAAATGTAAATCACAATGTTTGATTGTAGATGAAGGACTTGCTATATGGCAGTTTATTATTGCATCATTTGTTACAATTACACGCAGATGCACCTGATTTTAATTCGACATGTGGTTGACAAATTTCGACAGATTCTTTGGAATAGCCTAATTTAGGTTTGAAGTGATTTCTTCTTACCCGGTTGATATTCATTCTTGATTTGTAATATCAGTTATTATCTAATCAATGCACTTCCAATGATGTATTCATTCTATATTAATCATATAGTACCCCCTTGTATATAGCCTCACTATTGTTATTTTACTGCTGCCATTACATTTTTTGTTTACTTATATTTTGAATTTTTTACTTATCAATTATTTACCTAACACTTATTTTATTAAAACTTCTTGAAGCATGGTTGGTTAAGAGCTTGTAAGTAAGCATTTCACTGTAGGGTCTAAACCTGTTGTATTCGGGGCATGTGACAAATACAATTTGATTTGATTTGAAATGTAAGCTCTTTGTTCCACCTTTTTCTATTGAGGTATGTAATACAACATATTTTGTGACAGTAACTAATTCATTGTATTATTCATTGCTATAGCTACAGAGTTATTTGTTATGTATTGATATTCTTTCCAAAGGCCCTTCATTATACATATATTGAAAATGGTATTGTCATTAGAAAAGACATCTTCTATTTTCAATTCAAATGAATACTTGACTTTTATAATGTTAAGTTGAGCTGTGAACCCATTTCTAAAAAGAAAACACATGACGAATAGAACATATTTCACAAATACAATTTTCTTTAAGATTGTACAATATTCAAGTGTAAATGTGTACAACAAAGCAAATTCTTAATTCTTAAACATCACCATCTCAGAAATTGATTTCCTCATACACATAATAATCACATTTCATATTTGTTTTTCAGAAGAAAATGGTATCATTACATTATGAGGTATTGCACGTAACAGTACACCCAATGAAATGAAACCATGCTTGTTTAGTTTCAATAATGAATATGTAGGTGTAATCTGCCAGGAGATATAGGGTTAAGTCAGCTTCCACTTTTTCACATTGACACAATTAATTTACTCACCCACTCAATACATACGTAATAATTGAAAATGTGTGAATAAGCATGTGCTGTTGAAAGGGTCTATCTATCATATCGTGTAATATTATCCATGATATCCACACTGCGCATGTCTTCTGTCCACCATTTTGTGATCAGAACTTTATCTAAATGCTCCCATTTTAGGAAGTGCCGTGGAACACTTGCAGCTCAGTAACACGGAGGATCAATTTGAGGGAATCTATTGTTGTGTAGGGTGTAAATAAATTCCTTGACTCATGATCATTGTGAAATTAAATGTCAAAGATACACATTTGCTAATCATACATAAAACAAAGACTTGAAATTAAACTAAATGCCCGGTATAAAGTTCAAAGGTTTCTTATATTTTGTTTCTCATGGCAATACTACTATTAAGTATTACTGTTTGTAATTCAGAATTGATACTCAGTAATTAATTATAGTGATTGTAAAAACTTTTTTCAAGCAACGTTGCACCCATCCCTACCACCGTCTTGTAGTGTGTGTGTGTGTGTGTGTGTGTGTGTGTGTGTGTGTGTGCGTGCGTGCGTGTGCGTGTTATTCTTACACATAGACAGAAAGGGAGAGTGGCGGTCGCAGTCAGCTGCCTGAGGTGACGGACCAGAGGTCAGGGGTGTTAATAAGACGTGATGTGTAGACCCTGTGAGTGACGTCCCTCGGGGATAATCCCCTATTCAGCATTAGTTAATGTGTTAGTCATCTTTACCTTCTTAAAGCAAACAGCACTGGGTTCCTCATTGGGCCTCCCGTATAACACTTTTGACCCCAGGGTCATGGCCTTTGTTCCCTGCTCGATGGGGAGTGCCCTCAGAGGTCAGGTGTAATAGAGAAGTTGTTTAGACACGTGCCTGGTTGAAGCAAGACCACCTCATAGACTCACTCGGCCCCTGTTCCTAGAGAGGGAGTCCAAGTC
Source organism: Oncorhynchus nerka (assembly GCF_034236695.1). Lineage (NCBI taxonomy): Eukaryota > Metazoa > Chordata > Actinopteri > Salmoniformes > Salmonidae > Oncorhynchus > Oncorhynchus nerka. The sequence goes on from NC_088412.1 coordinate 19,543,252, forward strand.
TTTCATCCCTGCGTACGTAGGGCCATCCGGCCTTGTGGGTTGGTGCTATCCTCCTGATTAGCTTCCTTTAAAACAGGGTCCCTAATACATTCAGTCACAGGCCAATTTTTCCTTGAGTGGATGGTCAGGGGGGGGGGGGGGGGGGACATGGTTCCAAATAATTTGTAGACTGCAAATTGACCGCAATAATCCCAAACAGATATAGTATTTGACAAAAACAGAATCATTTCAAACCTTGATAACATTGGGATACGATCACATACTGTATGCCTCTGTTTATGCGTGGGAAGACTTGGGAACAGATTTTCTCAATTAAAATCACTTTAAGCTGATGTCCTGGTGATTTTACAGTCTTTTATGTCAGGAACCCTGCTATAGAATATCAATTGTTTCTGTCTGATGTGTCAGCTGTATGTGCCTGGTATCCTGATGCATTGCAGTTTCTGATCCTGCACAGTCAGAAATCTGGCTTGTACTCCTGTTGGTGGTTAATGGGTAAAGGAGTGTAGATCATGTTTGCCTATGCGGCGCTACTGCCCACTGCAATTTCATATTCCTCAGCCTTCCTTTCCTGGCTGTTTCCTGTGTTTCTAGACACTAAAGACAAGCAAACAGGCTCCTAATCATGTGTCCTCGACTCTCCTTATGTGACCTACATGGAATACCAAGTGTTAGGTATGACAGCTTTGAAAATACAGAGACCTTGTGACTGTTACTCTGTGACTCCAACTTATGTATAAAAATGATGGAGCACAAAACGTTTTAAAGTGAGGCAAAAAAAAAGAGACATTTCAATGAGATAAATCAGAGAATGCCATGATTATGCCCCCTGTGCAGAAAATAAAGATGTAGTGTTGTACATAGATCTATCTTGTTGTTCTTTTGCAAAGATAATATGTTGCATTTAGTTTGATCTTCCCTTGGCTGACCCTTTTATTTAGTTAATTACTCATAACACATGAGAAAAGCAAGAAGTGAGAATCCACAGCCTACATTTTGCATGATCAGGAATTCTTATTATCCCAAAATAAACATTTGATGTATTACATATTTTTTGTTTACCATGATAAGATCCAACATGCATACTAACAAAAGTTATAATTTTCTGTAGGACCAGTTGGAGAAAATTATATTTGCATGATCTGTTTTTACCATATATACTAGTGATATACATTATACATAGTGGTTAACATTGAATGTATTTATTAATCTGTACAGCAACTACATATGAAATTGTTGGATACTATTTTAGTTGTTTTGTCATAGATTTTAAGTTATCTAAGACCACATAGCAATTTTCATATTGATTGTGCTTCATTTTTTCTGTTGAATTATGAGTTTGTTATTCCAAATACTTCCTTACAAATGTATAACCAGCTTGTCAATTTAAGGGTTAAAAGACAGAAACTAAATGTGTGAGGATTTTTCCTGGAGTCGTTGTAGTTCACTTTTTACAAAATGTGTAGTACGGGAATAGATTTTATTAAGCAAGGTTAAGTTTTGAATGTATCACAATACGTTAACATTCCGAATGAAGCAAATGACATGGCAGCGTCCGCCATTTTAATGAACATTTCCTTGAATAGGACTGAATGACTGAATCGGTATTCACGTGTCGATAGCTAAGTCACATTTACTGACGTGTTAGTTAACTTCCTACTCTGATCATTCTATCCTTCACCATCCACTGTAGTGAGTTATGTGGATTTGTAGCATTTCAAAACCAGGAACATAGCTTTGACTAACAGGTTGGATATTTACTTTAAACTTTATTAACCATTTAATCTATTGTGATTTCATCTAAAGATTCTAAGAGTTCATGCTGATTCAGATACATAGCATTCCATAGCATATCGTAATTATTAACAATAGGGTTAAGAAATCCCTTCAAATATACTAAAGAAGGAATAGTTACATTTACCTCCCTGTCCTCCCTCCAAGCTTTTTTTCTGTAGTACTAGGACATGGTTTTTTTAAAGGTATTGTTGTACAGTTCTTATACACACCTGTGTAAGAAAGCATTCCTTAAAAAATATCTAAGTTAAAAAAAATATTAAAACGTGCCATCTTAAAATGGCTTAATTTATTATTTGAAATGTGTTTAAAGAAAGCATGGTTAAAGTCATTTATAATTCTAAAACACAACTTAAAATATAATAATTACATATATAATTACATATATAAATACATTTTAAAATATAATTCATTACAGACAAATGCAACCAGAGTAGAGAAGAGGGGAACGAGGTAAGAGGCACGCAGTCGTAAAAGTTGGCATCCTCCCAAAACCAAAACCCTATCCTCAAGTGAACTTCTTGCAAATGCTGTGCTACGTGCACACTAAGCTAAATTATCACTACAGACCGTTCCAAACCAACAACTAAAACAAATTCATAGTTCCATGTCCATTTTCCCTACTGTCTGTCCTCTACTGAAACTGAGCAGGATTGTGCATACAAAAATACATATTCTATAATATATCTACATTATCCACAAACTGTATGTTTAAACCTATATGTTTCAACGCAAAGAAATTAGTTTTTCAATTGGTTAAAACGCATGGCGAGATGTGACGTGAGGCTGCGGTGCTTTGGATTGGGTTCTAGGGTTTTAGGGTTCTAGCTCATTCCAATGCAGACACATCCAACCCATTTTGTGTCATTTTTTAAAAAGAAGACTAGAGAGACTGTTAATAACGCCCGAACTTGGTTGCACCATGTCTTCAGTAAGTAAATACAAACAATGTTTTTTCCCTCTGCAGGTCCATTGAATGTGGCCACCTGTGTCTTATTGAACCTTGTCATGAAGAGAGGAGGAGAGGAGAGAGTCCTCGGAGTGAGCTAGCGGAGGAGCCTCCAGTCGGTCCGGTGTTGCTGTGCTGTTCTAACGAGGGAGAGAGAAAAAGCCAGCGATGAAAGGAACCGGGTGGCTGCGTTAGGAAAAGTACCCCTCACAGACTCACTCCGCAGACAAGACGGGAACCCTGCAGCAGCAGCCATGTTGGGTAGTTTTGTCTGAGCTAACCTAACAGCATAAATGTCCTCCACAAACCAACAGAAGGTTACACAGTAAAAGCAGCAAAATGAGAGTTTTCCCCACCTTTCCGTTCTGCTAGGCATGCAGTCCCCTGCTCTCCTCCTTTACTTCTCATGTGGCATTAAAGACACAAGGCATCAAAATAAGTCCTCAAGAGGAGACAGAGATTTTACACTTTTCCTTTTTCTGGTTTCTCTCTTTTTAGACCTTCTGATACTTCGGGGAGAGAGGGGGGGAGACGCGTGAGCCCAGCCTTTGCCGTTTTTTGGAACCAGAGCCAAAAGAGGCAGGAAGTTGTTTTACAATAGCCTTACAGTAATCTGCCACAAGTGGAAAAAGCCAAATGCTGGTCGCAGAGTGGAGAAGGTGGCAGGACAGAGAGAGAGAGAAGCTGGGAGAGAGGAAGGGAGAGAAGGAGCATAAAAAACTCAGATAGGCAGACATGTGAATCAAAAGAATAATCAGTATGAACTAAGATGGAGGACTAGTCTGCCATGTTGTTTTGTAGTCCTGTAGTACATAATTGTGTGTGTGTGTGTGTGTGTGTGTGTGTGTGTGTGTGTGTGTGTGTGTGTGTGTGTGTGTGTGTGTGTGTGTGTGCGCAAACAGCAGGGTTTAGGGAGGGTGGAGCGCGTCACGATGCAGGACTCTAGACGATTCTAGGGTAAGGGATACTTTAGACCCAAATACACTCAACAATCCTTTCCTTTTGGTTTTAAATATGATACGTTTTTAGTCAGTACAGCTATAGTTCCTGGCTTATTTGGATAAGCTATCCTCTGCCTTTATATCCAGGACAAATCAGAACCACTCGTGTTTCTGTGAATTCCCAATCACATTGTAATCACGGCAGCTGTTTTTCTTCCAGAACAGAATGGTTATCAGGCTTTTGACTCCTTGCCAAAATAGCTGTAAGGGTCGTGCAATGTTTAGCCCCTCAGAGTGATCGAGTCAGGGCAGGAGGAGGAGGGTCTTGCTGTACTCTAACTCTACAAACCCTGCTCCTACCCTGCCACGTGCTTCACTACAGTACGCAAGTATACGCAACTAGCTTATGTTTTTTGTCTTCTCCATGCTGCTTCCACGCTAGCTGCTGTGGCATGCTAAAGAGTTAATACTCTGTCTTTGAGTTGTGGCTGGCTTCAGAATGTGATCCAGAAAGGCTGTTGCAGCTTGACGACAGAGAGAGCGCTACAGTACTGTAATGTACTGTACCAGATAAGGTTAATCATTTAACCTGCTATCAGAACTGTTGCATATTTCAAGTTCCTTATCCACTCTGAGTGTTTGTCTGTTGATCTCTTTTCTCTCGCTTTTCTCCCTCTCTTTTCTCTCTCTCTTTCTCTTTACTCCCTCTCTTTCCTCTCTCTCCTTCTCTCTCGATTTTCTCTCTTATTTCTGCTCTTCTCTGTTGATTGCCGGGGTGTAGCGTGTGCTAGTATTGCATGAGTGTGTGCACTGCGTCTGCGCACTGCTGGAGGAGTGGATTTCTGTGTCATTCTTCCTCCTCTACCCCCTCCCACCCGTGCCTGCTTTCCGCCCTCCCACTCTCTCTCCCCTCTCTCTCTCTCTTTCCCTCTCGGCCATCTCCCTTCCTTCATTCTCTCTCTCTCCCTCTCAAGTGCAAATACAGTTCCTTGCCGTGTTGGATGTGTGATCAAGAAGTGTCTGGCTTTCGCGCTCCGCCGCACCTCCTATTTCATCATCACTTGAGCTTTTCTCTCCTTCACTCTGCGCTTGCTATCTCCTCTCCTCTATCCTCGCTCCTCTCTTCTCCTCTCCTCTCCTCTCCTCCTCTCTTCTCTCACTCGCTCCCCTTCTCTCAGCTCCAGCTGCATGCAAGGGAGAGACTCAGGCTCTGTGGGGAGGAAAAAAGAAAAAGAAAAGAAGTCTGCTGCTATTCCTCCAGTCAGGGCCTCCCCACAGCCCGCCCTTCCACAGAGGGACATTTTTTACTACTAGCTGGATTTTAACCCTCTGCCTCCAACTATCTGCACAGTGGCTCTGCAAAAACGTTGCAACAAGATGCTTTTTGGGGGCCTTTTCATAGTTTTGCGTGCTGATTTTTGCGGCAGTTTGTATCTTGGTGTTATTTCTCCTATTTGGGGTTATTTTTTATCTGCATTGTTATCCAGATATGTGTATTTTTATGTGAAAGAGTTTCTGTTGGCATTTCTTTTAAATACATCTTATTTTTGTCGTTGTTTGGTCGTTTTTGTCTCCCTCCACGTGATGGGCCTTCTTCCTCCTGGAGATGTATGCTTACAGGCGCCATTCTATTTCTGCTAGGTTAAGCCCTCTTCTTCACGCTCTTCCTCTTAGTGACTGTCTGTGGGTGACAAGCAGGAGAACGTGTTCAGTCTCTGAGCATGTTGCACATCTGCGTGTTAAAGACATGCTCTTCGTGAGCGCCAGAAACTCTCTCACCTAGAAGTACTGCACCTCCCTCTTCTTCCTTGCTTTCACTGTCTTTCCCTCTTGCACCCTCTCTTTCCCTCCCTTGTTCTCTCTCTCCCTCTCTTTTGAAGGCTGTGTTGGGCTGGAGCTCTTTCTGGGACAGGTGCCTCCCCGCCAAAAATGACAGAATAATGCTGATTATTTTGTATATTTTTTTTCAGCGAAAACATAAGAAGTGACCGTGGTTTTGGGGCACCGATGCATGATTGAGTTAAGTATTATAACTGATTTCAGGGGCTGAGACAGCTTGGGAAATGAATACTTACTGTAACTGCACTCAGTCTGGTAACGAACACATTCGAGTTGGGAAGACAGAGGGAGGGAAGAAGTGAAGGAAGAAGGAAGGGAGGGAGGGAGGGAGTGGGGTTCCTTTTTCAGACTGCTGAATTATTCATGTGGGCAGCCAAGGCTGTGATTGGACTGGTTGTGCTATTTGCATGCATCAGACATGCTGTTTGTCTGTTTGCTAACATTCCTCATTCAAAGACTTGTTAACTAGCAGACGGCTTAGCTGGAGCCTTCCAGACAGCCTCATGGCCTCCTTTTGTTGCAGGCACGCCAGGCCTGGGCCCAGCCCATGGCGGCCAGGCGAGGTAGCAGCGGCCGTGGGCTGGGGCTCTGGGCTGGGTCTTGGCTGGGCTACGAGAGGGACTGCCTGGAGAGTCACTGGGCCTGCCTGCCTGGCTGCTTTACCACAGCTACCAGGGACACAGAGGATGATGGCTTTCTGTTCTCCTCAACAGATACTGTATGTGGATGCCGCAGGGAAAAAAAGAGAGGAAGAGAGAACCTGCTTAGAATTTCACCTCCGGATTCGGAATGTTTCGGAATCGCCTCTACTGTGGAATATCTGTAGGTAATACCTGTTTCTCTATGTGTGAGTGTGTGAGTCTATTCATTGTGTACATGTGTTGAATTCCCTTTTGTATAATTTATGTTTATTACTCTTTGTAGCCTTTGTACAAAATAATGGACTTCATACGCACTATAGTTTTTATCCGTTTCTTTTTGATTTTGATGCACATGTTGAATTAAAAATACAATCGGAAGCCATTGTATATAGTCGTGTATTGCACAAAGATACTACTTTATGTTTGTTATGAAATTGTTTAATTCATGGCAAATTACTATAGATATAACTACTCAAACTCAAAAAGTATAATACTGTGACTTCCGCACAAAATCTAGAGAATCTGTGTTTTTCTTAAAACCAGAGGGATCCTTTAATGGTGCATTGATTACTGCCAAGTTAATCTGATTTCGTGGTAATCATTGGGTCTGTGGAAGGCCACGTTTGTGGAGATATTTAGTGTGAGTAATGCGGTTTTGGTTTAGGTGACAATGTGTGTGGAGTGATACATTGTGGTACCCAATTTGGTTAAAAATCTATGTAAATTAAGGTTGGTGTTGGAATTATGAGTTATTCTAATTTTGCTATATTACAGGCTCATTTGTTGTTCATCGAAGATTTGATTTGAACTGATACAATGTATTTCTTCTACAAGGTTATGTTGAGCAACAGGAGAAGGCACGTGTGGCTCCCGTGCCTTTCTCATATCCCTTATTCTTCTCTGCACAGCAGCATACATACCTACAAAATACATACATTTTCAATAGACAATCGCAATTATAATACAAATAGTAACAAGTCACGTCCCTGAAAGGCACAGACATTTCCCCTGGATAAATGATCATCGCTTTACAGATTTTAAGCTAATATTGAAGCAAATAAATCAATTTGACTGACAATTATTTCCTTCTAATTTACAATTTCACACTTATTCAGTGTGTCGCGATCTGCTCATTATAATATGGTTGCTGTCATTTTAGCAGCGCTGAAATAAATGAGAACGTAATTATCTAGCGATAATATTAATTCATACTACATATTAGATGTTGTTGGCACAAAATGTAATTTTAGTAGATTACACTCAATACCCTTAAATTGTAAGTAATTATGATATCATTATAATAACTGCAATATTTCACTTAATTGTCTCATGGACAATCAAACTGAGTATACAAGCTTTTTCCTCAATGATGTGAAATGTCTATCTGTGAGGCTATGAGCAGTATTTCATGGTTTTCATGAAGAACAGGAATCAGGCTACATTAGACTTTGAAATTGCACTATTGTTTAGTGAATTTGTTGATTGATAAAAAACATAGGCCTTGTTACCTCCTATCCACATTTTCACATGATGAGCGGGAGGCCTGTACTGACAGGCTTCTATAGTAGTTTGTCTTCAGTCCATTACATATATGGAACTTCACGGTCATGAAGGTAGGGCTGATTTATCCACGGATATCCTGTATGTGCCCACTTGCTAACCCCCGATAGTACATGAATTTGGCTGGCAGTTGAGTGAGCCAACCCGCCCCTAAGGCCTTTTTTGGCGGGGATGGCAGACTTCCAGGGGTAGCTAACTCTGTTGCATGTGGAGGGGCAGATGGTTTGCAGTATTTTCTCTCACTCTCCCTCTCTCTCTCTCTCTCTCTCTCTCTCTCTCTCTCTCTCTCTTTCTCCTTCTCTCCTTCTCTCTTTCTCTTTGTAACACTATACCTGCCCAATAATATATCCCGGACAGCCCTTCCTTCACATATGGGCATTGTAGTCTAGTATACTGTATTGTAGGTACACACAGATACAAAGAAGATTTGGGCGTACTCAGCACACAACTGTACACATATACTGTACTGAACTGTACTGTACATACATACACACACACACACACACACACACACACACACACACACACACACACACACTGGTAAAACGTCAAAATTATTATTATTTCCTGTCAATTTCTAATAATTAACCATTGAATAAATGTTGCTAACTTGATAGTTAACTATCTTGCCTTATTACATGGCTGTGTGTGTGTATCTGTGAACTGTATGTAAGCAGACAACATGCTCGTTGTGTTGCATAAAGAATGCCCCCGCCAAGTCTGTGTATTTGTACTTGAGCATTTGTACTTGAACTTGCATTTTCACTGGGTTGTAGTGATGCTGGTCCTACAGATGCCATAGCATTTCAACATCATATCTGTATTTGCAGGGAAACCAAACTGAGGAGTAGTTTTTTATTGTGCTGTCCCACTGGGCACAGACGTCATTTCAACGTCTAGTTTTGGTTTGCATTTGTTAGGGTTGTTAAATAATGTGAATTCAATGTGAAATCAACAAAACATTATCACCATATCATTGGATTTAAGTTAAAAGTTAGGTAAAAAAAAGTTGAAATTCCCTTACGTTGATTACTTTTTTTCAAATTCAATCAGTTTTCCACGTGGATTCAAAGTCATCAAAAAAATGTTGTGGGGTTGAAATGACATGACAAACAATGTGGATTCAACCAGGATTTGCCCAGTGGGTGTGGCTTGTAACAGATAGTGAAATCAGGTGATTGGATTGTATATGAAATAATTTTTTTCAAAGGCACCTACTTCGATGTTTGATTTTCATTATTTTCATAGCTACACAGAATAGGTCTACTGTGTTATATTTTCATTACGAAGAGATATTTTGACAAAACGTCATAGAAATCGATTACTGTTAATGCAAGGTGCTTTGAAAGTATAGTAACAAGGAGCCATTTCCATCTTTTTTTTAAAGACGAGTTGCATCTCATATACTGTCCTGTAAAGTACATATTTTTAAGAGAACTGAACTCAATTTGAATCACTAGCTACCAAGACGCTCTCCCATGTTGTGTACAGTCATTCAAATACATAAACAATACAGGGCAAATAGGCACATCCAATGCAGCTGTGTGGGTATGCTGCTAGAATGCAAAGTGCTGCTCTTTGTACAGTGGTGCTAAATGTAATAACTGAAAAACTATACGGACAATTCCAGTAGACATTTGAATTCCATGGAGCTGAGAGAAAAAAAGTGACATTTTTCAGCAATTCTACACATTTTGCCATGGCTAATTCTGTGTTCTTATGCTGAAACATTATAACAAAATCAATTGTGACCCCAAACATGTGCCCTGCGTACCTGGTTGGTAATGCCGACATGCCAAAAGTACTCCTAAATTCATTGTTTTCTTTTATTGGTTTAACTGTTTTTATTTTTTATTTTGACAATTTCGAGTTCTCAAAATTGTATTATTAAAAAATATATAGCTAAATTATATTTTCTACAAACTTTCTGTCTGTTTTTAGTTATTTCAGTTCACACTGAAAGTGTTTTTTTTCCATCCCGCAAAAAAATGTTTTGTTTGTGGGGTCAACAATTTGTTGGTGCACCACAGCTAAATGAAAACAGTGTGATCCCCTAAAACGTGCAGTATATTTTTATCCCCTTTTGTTAATATTTTGTGTTTTATTTTGATACATTTGGAGAAATTATATAGATATAGATCAAGGCTATTTCACAGAATTGTAGGATAAAAATTAGGTGTGTGTGTGTGTGTGTGTGTGTGTGTGTGTGTGTGTGTGTGTGTGTGTGTGTGCGTGTGTGAGAGAGACTCTCATTACATCATTACAGTAATATAAATATATATATTTGATAACTATAGTCTATGTTAGCTTTGTTCTTCTCTATTGGATCAGCTCATATTTTTCATCACAAAAATCATCTGGACTGAGTTTCTCTTCTGAGTAGTTCGAACGAGTGTGATCAATCCAATTCACCTGTACTAGAAAAATATCATTTTAAACTGTTAATAATAGTGATGCACCGCTATAACATTTTTGGCCGATACCGATATCCGATATTTAACATTTTTGCGGCCTTTTAAGCATTCTAGTACAGTTAAATAGTTAACACACACACATGGACCCAGTGGTCTAAGGCACTGCATCTCAGTGCAAGAGTCGTCACTACAGTCCCTGGTTCGAATCCAGGCTGTATCACATCTGGCCGTGATTGGGAGTCCCATAGGGCGGCGGACAATTGGCTCAGCGTCGTCCGCGTTTGGCTGGGGTAGGCCGTCATTTTAAATATTTTTTTTTTTCTTAACTGACTTGCCTAGTTAAAGAAAGGTTACACACACACACACACACACACACACACACACACACACACACACACACACACACACACACACACACACACACACCACACTGACCAAATAGATATTTTGTTGGCATTTATGTATGTCCCCATTACCAGTAAAACATAATCAAACCTATTTCTTTCACTTACTTGCTGTGCTGTTTCGTTGTTCATTTGTTCAGTCGGTTCATTCTCAACCTGGATTTCTCATACTATAGAAAGCCGTTTGGGTCTTTGCGTGTCAAATAATACTATTTGACGTGTCAAATAAGCTTGTTGACCAATCAGGACCTGAATATGACTGCCGTCACATAATAATTGAACGCGTTTACACAGTTTTTCGTAGTTATTACACATTAATTATACTATCACTCGTATTTCATATGTCACAACGATTCATCGATACGTATGCTATGATGCTGGTAAAGTTGTCTCGCGCACCTACAGTGCTGGTTATAAAAAAGCAAATAATCTGTTTCAGTAGCTATAGTTAGCTAGCTAACTATCTAGCTAAGTGTCAAAATCTAAAATAACCCTAATTTATGATACTGTTCTTATTTGATTAATAGTGGGTGGACCCATCTATGTGAAGCTAGCCACAATAGTGGACTTTGCGGTTAGCCTTCAAAATAAAAGTATGTCATGCAAATGATACAAATTAATACAAATAGTAGAATTATGCCATAATTGAATAGATCATGCTAAACGAGGTTGGAATGTTCTTATATAAAATCAACAAAAGACAATAATTTGTTAATTTGACCAAAATGTGTTGAAATCACACTGGATGTATTATACTTTAGAATTGCATTGAGGTCATACTTATTTCACTGTACAGCCTTACCTATGGATTGTGGATCAATGACATGGGGTATCAGTCTACTCAGTGACACCCAGAGAACATTAGCGTCGTAGCTCTTATTACCGGGACTCTGAAACAACATTTACTGTCAACCTATGTGTATTGAACACTATTCCCGAGGAAAAATAATACTGTGTGAATGTTTTGGAGTCTGATAACTGAGGAGGATGTTGGAAAAAAAATATCTTGGGTATTGAGTAGACTGATACCCCATTACATTGATCCCCAATCCTTAGGTAAAACTGTACAGTGCAATATGAATATCAAGACACACAATAGGCTAACTGGGATGGTGATTTCACATGGTCACAGTCCTGCGATAAGAGCTACAATGCTAATATTTGCGTAAACTCTTCACAGTTGTGTTCTGTGGTTATCACCGAGTACACTGATACCCCATTTCATTGCTTCACATTCCAACCTTGTTTAACATTATCTAGTCTAATTATGGCATGATTCCACCAATTGTAACCTTCTGCATTACTTTCAAAGAGGTACCTTTATTTTGAAGGCAAACCACAAATTCCACTATTGTGCCTAATCCTTACTTTGGCTAGCTTCACAACACATAATTCGGTCCGGTCGAGCCTCACTAGTCAGATGAAGCTAGCTGGCTGCTTATAATGTTAGCTTTGGGCAACAGGGTTAAGTAGCCGGCTAGCTATTTATTCTCATGAACTGAAGTTCAATTTCAATATGTGAACAAGTGGCAACCTAGCTAATACTTACTCACAAGGACTCACAAGGATTCCTAAATCATTGCTAAGAAATAATAAGAATTACTGCAGTTTCTACAAGTCATTGTTTTTTGAGGCTGGTTGTATTGGTGCTAGCTAGGTACCAAGCTAAAGCTAGCTAGCTACCCCCAGAAGTTGTGGTCAAACAAATAATGCTTTATTACCACCGCGGTATTGTAAACACATCGTTCATGACCGGTGTTTGCTTGTTTGCAGACTTTTTTGTACAGCCTTGACAGTGCTACTGATAGTAATGGTGGCACTTGGCTTGCATGTGCACATTCAGAAAACACAACATTCTATAATAGAACTGTGTTATTTGACGTGTCAAATTAAAAGCTTATTTGACTCGTCAAATAGTGTTATTTTATTTATTTATTTCACCATTATTTAACCAGGTAGGCTAGTTGAGAACAAGTTCTCATTTGCAACTGCGACCTGGCCAAGATAAAGCAAAGCAGTTCGACACGTACAACAACACAGAGTTACACATGGAATAAATAAACATACAATCAATAATACAGTAGAAAAATCTATATACAGCATGTGCAAATGAGGTAGGACAAGGGAGGTAAGGCAATAAATAGGCCATGGTGGAAAAGTAGTTACAATATAGCAATTAAACACTGGAATGGTAGAATGTGCAGAAGATGAATGTGCAAATAGAGATACTGGGGTGCAAAGGAGCAAGATAAATAAATAAATACAGTATGGGGATGAGGTAGTTGGATGGGCTATTTACAGATGAGCTATGTACAGATGCAATGATCTGTGAGCTTCTCTGACAAATGGTTCTTAAAGGTAGTGAGGGAGGTAAGAGTCTCCAGCTTTAGTGATTTTTGCAGTTTGCAGTTATTTGACGTGTACCTTTTTTGACACACAATGACCCAAATGGCGTTCCATAGTATGTCATGACGCTAATAATAGTTACTGTGTAACTCAGCGGGCAACATGTATACCGGTGCTCGACCAGTCGACAAAAGCCAACATCACCCACGACAGAGATCTTGACGTTAATGGATTTCGCCTTTGAGTTGTCTCGCTGAAATTCTTACTTTTACAAATGACTGCTTGAGTTGTTGACTGCTCGATCCACACAGCAGACATGCTGGGCTAGTTTAGGAATGCTGTGTTGCACGTGTAGCACAACGTTTTACGTGGCGTCATTACGTCATGTACCTACGTTATATAGGTATGCACGTCAACTTTGACATTGGTTTTGCACATCGGTTTTAAACTAGACATCGGGCCGATCCCAATGTTGGCATTTTTAACTAATATCAGCCAATCCTGATATGTTCACCGATATATTGTGCATCCCTAGTTAATAATTCACAGTCATCACAATTCTGCTTGTCTATCAATAGTCAAATATATATATATATATATATATATATATCTCTGTTTAAGTTAAAATGGGTCTTTAGTAGTAACTCAGGGTTTAGAAATATAGACTACTGCATATTGGCTCCCACATTTCAGCTAATGCTATTTATCTGTTGCCAATAGTTTGTAATTCTTACTGAATTTAGTTGCCACAATAAAACCATTCATTCTCAGTTGATTAAATAGATTTTGGTGGAAGAAGGAGATTAGCATCTTGTTTGGCATCGCAAGCCTAGTGCAATGTGTACATTGTTACTTAATGTAAAGAATAGGCCTACTGTACAACTCGGATTCATAATTCCTCCCACGCTGGGAATCATAATTCATTTCAACACATAACGTTTTGGTTATTGAGAAATATGTATTTATCTGAAAAGTATGTTTGTCCTGAGCAAATTAGATTGATGCTCAATGGCTGGAAAAAGTTTAAATAAATGTAACCCTGTGCTGACAGTTAGGCCTACATTTTGTCCACAGTAGCTAGGTTTCAGCATATGATGTGTATTTTTACCCAAATGGTCTTTTGGGGCTCTGAGTCTGTGGTTTGACTCATGTGACACATTGTTCAATGTTTTCTTACCAATGGTACTCATACTGAAAGTGAATCATCCACCAGCACAACATAACCATAAACCACCAGCACTTTGCTTAATTTGTTGAATGGAGAAATTGGTATTTAGAATAATTTGATTTCTGTTCATTACAGAGGTTGTAGTATTAGTGATTTTCATCCAATATGTTTCATTCCAGCTGTTAAGCACAGATCTGAGGATGGTGGCCATCACTGAACCAAAATGCTCACCACAAATTCTATTTCTGCAATAACGAAACTAGAAATGATTTGACTGGTTCAACTAGTATTAGTTGAACCAAGGGCAACTTTGGTTTTAGACGTGGGGGGGACATACATTATTTATTTTTATCCAGTCAGATAAACACTCCAAACAGCCTACCCGACCACTCGGGGGTGTCTGAATGGTGCTAAAGCACACCGTTGCCTAGTTTTGTATCACATTTCAATGATAAAACTGGGGGGACAAAAATGCAATTTCAGAATATGGGGGGGACATCCCTCCCATCCCCAGGGAAAGTTGCAACCCTGCTCCTTTTGACATTTAGTGTCATTTTTTAAATGTTTAATTTCATCTGATCAGCAGACCAGTAAGCCTAAATGCAGTCCAGTGTTTAGTGTCATTTTCAATCTAGGTTTGAATTATTTTGATGAACAATTTCTATAATGTACTGTTATGAATATAAAACAATGTAGCTATTAAATTGGCCACACTGGGTAGAGCTTTATTTAGGTTTTGGCTAGCTGTGCCTGTTTCCTCAGCTAGATATGAGTACAGTATTTGATGTATTTTTTTGTTGCTTTATTTAACTAGGCAAGTCAGTTAAGAACAAATTCTTATTTACAATGACAGCCTAGGAACAGTGGGTTAACTGCCTTGTTCAGGTGCAGAACGACAGATTTTTACCTTGTCAGCTCAGGGATTCGATTTAGTGACCTTTCGGTTACTGGCCCAATGCTCTAACCTGCTAGGCTACCTGCCGCCCTGCCTACATGACTGCAGATATGAGTACAGTATTTGATATGAGTACAGTATTTGATATGAGTACAGTATTTGATGTGAGTATAGATATGAGTACAGTATGATGTACAATATCTTACTTTACAGGTTTTGTGACGATACTTAGGCCTAGATATTTAGACTATATGTTTGAGAAGAGTTAACCCTGTGCTGTATGTAGGCCTATTTTATTTTCAAATGTCATTTTACTGTTGTTTTATTTCTTTACTTACCTACACACACACACACACACGTATTCTTTCCCCCCGCACTATTGGTTAGAGCCTGTAAGTAAGAATTTCACTGTAAGGTCTACACCTGTTGTATTCGGCGCACGTGACAAATAAACTTTGATTTGATTTCTCCATACACAAGGTATATGACGAGCTTGCAGTTCCACCAAACCAGATTCTATGTAACTGACAGATTGCATAAGCTAACACTGTGGTCCGTTGATCATCAGCTGAAACAAGTCACTACTAGTTAGAAGAATCTAAATGGACTCTGATTTTCAGCTCTTACTGTTATGACATTTAGTTGATAGGAGGAACAACCATGGTTCTTAGACCAGTATCGTACTGACCAGTAAATCACCAGGGACGACCAGTATTTAGATATTAAATACACAGAATCCAGCAGTCAACAATGTTCCTAAATGTATGTTCTTTCTTTGTTTGTTTTCAGTACCATTTATGTTTTATTAATCGGGCAATTCTAGAGTTCAATTATATCCTGCCATGTGAATGAATTGGCTGGGCTGCCGGCTCAGTTATATATTGTGTAGACTAGCTTACCAGGCTTACAGCACTGAGGATGAAGGAGACTATAGACTAACTAGTGGGTAATAGTGGCCACTACAGGTCCTCTAGTCTCAGTAATAAGCAGGATTCTATACAATACACTGGGGCCAGAGGAGGCCGGAGCAGAGCAGAGACTGTGACGGTTTCCCCTCAGACCCCCTACCTCTCCTCTCCTTTCTCCTCACACATGGAAGCCATTAGCCCATTACGTCGCTCAACACTGAGGATTGGGGGCCATTTCATTCTCTCTGCGTTTATCGGGATGTCAGCTGGGACGTCACATGCAATTTATCCATGAAACCACATGAGCTCCGCAGAGACGCTGAGCACAGTAATAATGACATACTGTTTGACTGGGGGAGAGTTTGGGGATGATGTAGATATTCCTCCCCAACACTATAAGTCCCCCGTGTAGGCCTTTTTGTCTTAACTTTGACCTGCACGCGATCAGTTTACCTCAGCAGACCTAATGAGCACGGTCAAATGAGCGAATCAAATCACCAGCAAAATAAACTTGCGTGTACTTAGTTTCTTGCAGTTGGGCTAGTTTCAGATAGTAGATAATCATGTTTTAGAAAGTTTGTAATCGGTAGTATACCACGTCCAAAGGGCCCCTACCGTATGCATCGTTTGGATGGATACTTGTTTTATGTACCTGCCAGGCTGAGCGATATTCCAGATAGCATTCGGGCTGAGAGCCTCTCCTAGCTTTTCTTCCAGCACTCATATATTCTCTCCCTTTTTTGGCCTCAGTCATCACCATGGCAATTTTGTCACAGAAAAATTGCAGACTCTGCAGAAGTGTAAAGTTAGAAGTAGGCTACTGGAGCAGAGTGTATTTTATCTACTCCCTCTCCTCTCCTCGCCACCATTTTGTCAAATTAAGCAGCGCTAGTAGAACAGTGTGCCATCCTACAGTGTGTCTTGGTTCACCCACACAGCACACATACACTGAGTATACAAAACATTAGACTGACCAGGTGAGTCCAGGTGAACGCTATGATCTCTTATTTATGTCACTTGTTAAATCCACTTCAATCAGTGTAGCTGAAGGGGAGGAGACAGGTTAAAGAAGGATGTTTAAGCCTTGAGACAATTGAGACATGGATTGTATATGTGGGACATTCAGAGGGTGAATGGGAAAGACAAAATATTAATGTGCCTGCTAAGGCGCACTAGTTTGTGTCAAGAACTACAATGCTACTGGGTTTTTTACACTCAACTGTTTCCTGTGTGTATAAAGGATGGTCCACCACCCAAAGGTCATCCAGTCAAGTTGACACAACTGTGGTGTTCTTTATGTTTGGTTTAGTCAGTGTCCCCTGTCCTCTGCAGTCGGCACCTACTTCTTCAAGCCCTTCGACAGCCACATGATATTTAGCAACATTGATTGGACTAAATTGTTTTTGGTATCTTTTGTTTTGTTTTCAATCTACTACACAAAGCATATACAGTATAGCCTTGTTGATTTGATGATGTTTAAATGTTTTTTCAGCCAAAAATGAAATACTGCCCCTAGAGTCTCAAGAGGTTAAGTTGAAATGGTGCTGGAATAATGGAGACGGTGCTGCTGTTGTCTTTGTGCTGACTTGCTGTAACTCCATGGTTCCAAATTAGTAAACGGTTCCAAATTAGTAAACGGTTCCAAATTAGTAAACGGTTCCAAATTAGTAAACTGTTCCAAATTAGTAAACTGTTCCAAATTAGTAAACTGTTCCAAATTAGTAAACGGTTCCAAATTAGTAAACTGTTCCAAATTAGTAAACGGTTCCAAATTAGTAAACTGTTCCAAATTAGTAAACTGTTCCAAATTAGTAAACGGTTCCAAATTAGTAGACTTTAGTAAACTGTCAGACCTGAAGTTCCACTGCCTCTGATGCACCCATGTTTCTCCGTGGTTACAGGAGTTGGGTTACTCACATCAGGGCCATAAACGTGCACTGGCGTAGAACCAGTTCACTCTACTGTAATTACAAACGTTAAAAACAATATATAAAAGTCCCCTGGCTGACTCGACAAAGCTACTTACTCCAACTGCAAGTAGTGCCCTTGTATAGAATGATCACCCTTCAGCAGCACGGCTAAGTGGTGGCTGGTAATTGGTACTCCTCTCCTCTGTTCCAATAGGGACAGCTGATGCTACCACAGGGATCCTCTCCTCCTCCTAGCTTTGTGGAGAGTAGACTATGATGTTGAAGCAACCAGCCCCATCCTCCATCCTTTCCCCTTTTGACTGCCACACACTCGCTCTCACATGGGAGGTCCATAGGCACACACACACACACACACACACACACACACACACACACACACACACACACACACACACACACACACACACACACACACACACACACACACACACACACACACACACACACACAAACACTCATATGCAACGAGTCGGTGACATAACACAATACCAGGCTGTGGACACGCTGGGTCTATACTATGCCTGTTAGAACAACTATATTAGCTGTTAGCTTTTCGCATAGGAAAACATGTCACAATTAGCTGCCTTGCTACCACGAGTCACACGTGCGCACTTATAATAGTGCGTCAACCAATGACTGAAGTAGACGGTAGCAGCGCACAAACCAATCAAAGAGCTTAATATAGGTCAACATGCGCTATAGCGAGAGAGAAAAAATCATCCATATTAAAAAGTTTAGCTGTTCCACAAGGTTTCGTGGGAGTAAGGCTGGCTGATTGTGGCATGTTTATCTATGGGAAATGCTAACAGCTACTAAAGTTGGTCTGAAATGTTTAAGCACAGGGTTAACTCAGACTTTGTTAGTATGTATCCATTGAGGCTAGTGTGGTGGTGTGGGGGTTGGTGTTAGTCTTGGGGTTGTTGTCGGCATTAGTGTTGGTATTAGTGGTGTTGTTGTGGTTTCTGGGATTTGTGTTTGTGTAGGTGCTCGTGCGGATGCAGGTTATTGTGTTGGTGTTGACTGGTCATGCGGCACAGAAAGTTGTTGTGTGTTCAGTGTTCAGCAGAGGGAGCAGAGAGCATGTGGTGTGGTACTTGCTTCACTAATGAATTTCCTTAGCCAGGTGAGACCATGGGGAGACTGTGGGGCGAGCTTATTAGTCAACAGACTACAGAGACGGGAGAACCTGGAACCAGACTGATCTCTCTCTCTCTCTCTCTCTCTCTGTCTCTCTCTGTCTGTCTCTTAGGC
Organism: Oncorhynchus nerka; assembly: GCF_034236695.1. NCBI lineage: Eukaryota > Metazoa > Chordata > Actinopteri > Salmoniformes > Salmonidae > Oncorhynchus > Oncorhynchus nerka. The sequence goes on from NC_088412.1 coordinate 19,562,293, forward strand.
CGATGGCACAGGACTTTTAGCCAAGCAGAGAACCCCATGGTCAGACATATGGCCCTAGCAGTAAGTACCATATTGTAAGCTATTTTATATTTTATCATATTGAATAGATTTGGATTTGTTTAGTATTTATGACTGCCCCATCTTAATTTGAAACAGCAATTAGCAAGTGCAGGTGGTTAAAACACACACACAAACACACCGTACCTAATCTTTAGAATCCATTGGGGCAAACGAAGTTCGGCCTCATAGTCGACCACCGCTATCTCTCTGCTGTGCCTGGAGCCATTACAAAATGGCCTCCACTCTCTGCCTCCAGCTCCTTGTAGCTCGCCCATCCATTTTGTGTGCTACTGTCAAAGTTGTCAGATAGCAAGATGAGAGGAGAGGGAGAGAGAGGGAGAGTTCAAGTGAAGGGATAGGTTAGGCCTGGCTAGAAAATAAGTAGAAAAGAGGAGAGCACTAGTCCAGAGTTTTTTTTGGGGGGGGGGGGGGTCTTTCATATTGAAGTTTTAATTGCTGACTGACTGACTGCATACAAATAAGCAGCGCCTATGGAGCCTTCTCAGATCCTCTTCTCGAAGAGCTGACCTTGGGCAGACGCCATAAACTGTTCTTTTCTAGTGGCCCAAAATGTGCTACAGCCTGCAGTTGCCCCAGCCCGCTCTGTACCCCGCCCGGACTCCCCCAGCAAGCCTGTGCCTGGCCCGTAACACAACCTTCCTGTCATGCTTTCAGTGCAGAAGAATAGGAGCAGGGGCCGCTCTAGCTCTCTCCAACATCCCTAACTGTTTCTTCTCCCTCGAGCTACAGCCCCAGCCCATGCCTGTGCCCTAGTTGTAGTTGCAGGGCCCAGCCCTAGCTCGAGCTACAGCCCCAGCCCATGCCAATGCCCTAGTTGTAGTTGCAGGCCCCAGCCCTACCTCGAGCTACAGCCCCAGCCCATGCCAATGCCCTAGTTGTAGTTGCAGGCCCCAGCCCTACCTCGAGCTACAGCCCCAGCCCATGCCAATGCCCTAGTTGTAGTTGCAGGCCACAGCCCTACCTCGAGCTACAGCCCCAGCCCATGCCAATGCCCTAGTTGTAGTTGCAGGCCCCAGCCCTAGCTCCAACCTCAACCCAAGCCCCAGTTCTAGCCCCATCCTCAGCCAAGCCCCAAATTCCAGCTCCAAACCTGACCCCAACCTCACCCCCAGTACAAGCCCTATGCCCCATCCTCAGCCAAGCCCCCAGCCCCAGCTCCAAACTTGACCCCAACCTCAGACCCAGGCTATCCTTAGACAGTACTGCCTACAGCTCTAGAAGTCAGCACATGCCAGGCATTTGATTACACAGGCATATGGTGTATAGATCCCATGTTGCTTAGACCTAAGACCACGGCTATAGGGAACCACACACCCCCTTATCTGATATCTTTAGCAATGTGGGAAACCGCTTCAAAGACCCATGGGGGCAATACTTACGAACATTAGAAAAAGTTGCACGTGATTAGCTGTTTCCATTACATAAGCTTGCACATTTAGCCCTAGGCTAACCTCAGCAAGTGTCCGTATCAAACCAATTAAAATCGTCAACGTAGTTGGACGTGGTCCAACAGCACTTTCTGATAATCAAAGCAACTACATCACATTTGACTGACTGGTCAAATAGCTCTTTGTGTAGAGTGCCTAGCTCCACGTAATTGTCCAGATTGTGGCAAGGGTTTGAATCTCACATTAGTCTTTTCCCCCCTTTGAAATGTAGAATTACATGTATTGTGTTAGTGTGTTGAAAATGGACACCCTACAGTCAACAGCTTAAAAATGAAGATCATGAATTCATTTAATAAGGAGCTACCTCATTCTTCACTTTTGCAGACAAGCACACTGCTATGGCCAAATAATAATATTGCATAGGCTATATTACATGGACATGCACACCTAAATGTAGGCCTACAACCTTTTATATGCATTTGTATAATGATCTACTCTGTCACACGTGTTATTTGGTTCGAAGACAAGCATTAAATCGAATCAAATCATCAAATCACATTTTATTGGTCACATACACATGGTTAGCAGATGTTAATGCAAGTGTAGTGAAATGCTTGTGCTTCTAGTTCCGACAGTGTAGTAATATCTAACAAGTAATCTAACATTTCCCCAACAACTACCTAATACACACAAATCTAAAGGGATGGAATAAGAATATGTACATATAAATATATGGATGAGCGATGGCCGAGCGGCATTGGCAAGATGCAGTAGATGGTATAAGATACAGTATATACATATGATATGAGTAATGTAAGATATGTAAATATTATTAAAGTGGCATTGTTCAAAGTGCCTAGTGAGTCTCTATGTAGGCAGCAGCCTCTCTGAGTTAGTGATTGCTGTTTAGCAGTCTGATGTGCTTGAGATAGAAGCTGTTTTTCAGTCTCTCGGTCCCAACTTTGATGCACCTTCTCGCCTTCTGGATGGTAGAGGGGTGAACAGGCAGTGGCTCAGGTGGTTGTTGTCCTTCATGATCTTTTTGGCCTTCCTGTGACATTGGGTGCTGTAGGTGTCCTGCACGGCAGGTAGTTTGCCCACGGTGATGTGTTGGGCAGACCGCACCACCCTCTAGAGAGCCTTGCGGTTGAGGTCAGTGCAGTTGCCGTACCAGGCGGTGATACAGCCCGACAGGATGCTCTCAATTGTGCATCTGTAAAAGTTTGTCAGGGTTTTAGGTGACAAGACAAATTTCTTCAGCCTCCTGAGGTTGAAGAGGCGCTATTGCGCTTTCTTCACCACACTGTCTGTGTGGGTGGACCATTTCAGTTTGTCTGTGATGTGTACACCGAGAAACTTAAAACTTTCCACCTTCTCCACTCTGCTGTTTCCTGAAGTCCACAATTGTCTCCTTTGTTTTGTTGACATTGAGTGAGAGGTTGTTTTCCTGACACCACACTCTGAGTGCCCTTACCTCCTCCATGTAGGCTGTCTCGTCTTTGTTGGTAATCAAGCCCACTACTGTTGTGTCGTCTGCAAACTTGATGATTGAGTTGGAGGCGTGCATGGCCACGCAGTCATGGGTGAACAGGGAGTACAGGAGGGGGCTGAGCACACACCCTTGTGGGGCCCCAGTGTTGAGGGTCAGCAAAGTGGAGATGTTGTTTCCTACCTTCACCACCTGGGGGCTGCCCGTCAGAAAGTCCAGGACCCAATTGCACTGGGCGGGGTTGACACCCAGGGCCTCCAGCTTAATGATGAGCTTGGATGGTACTATGGTGTTGAATGCTGAGCTGTAGTCAATGAACAGCATTCTTACATGGGTATTACAAAGTGTAATACAGTAGGATTACAGGTTGCACTCTCATTATCATCCTACAGATGCAATATTGTAGTTATTTTAAAGAAGTTTATCGTGAGTCCATTTCATGAGGAGCTTCTTGTCAGTGCTACTTGCAGACCGACACATAGGCTACTGACACTGCTACATAAATAATCAACGCTACTATAGTATAGGATATATACATAGATGTGTAGGCCTACACTAAACTTGAATATGCATTAAAAGCAATGAACAGTGTTTTCCTTAATATTTATAAAAATGTTTAAAGCGAGGGGTCTCGAACCCACAGTTATATCGTATTTGCACAAACGTAAAGTTAGCAGTGCTGCATTCGTAACCAAGTGGAAAGTGGGAATTTACCCCATGCGAAAGGAAAAAATCCACTTGAACGGCCCTACAACTGGTAATTCCTTGTGGGAAACTTGTTTATCATCCTGAGCTCCCACTTCTTGTTGTACTTTTAGTTTATGGTTTACGCAGCTTGTTGGTCATTAGCAAATTAGCATTTCTCAACGAGTTCAAAGCACGTGAATGCATCCAACTGGTATTTACGACTCACAACTGGTGCATTTCTGCCTCCCACTTGGTTACAAACTAAGCATAATTATCCTAGTCAAGGATGCGACGATCATGCAATATTGGCACTCTACACTTGAGACAGACCAAGTGAAGGGGAACAAAAGTAAACCTTGAATTTGGAGGTTTAAATGTATCTCTCTGGTGGCGATATTGACCTATTTTAAGAAATGCCATTGGTTTGTCAAGAAAAAGTGGGCAGTTTGTTATAGGAAATGATCATGGCCACCGTGATTTTCCTAATGTTCGTAAGTATGGCCCCATTCATCTATGCTAAGACAACTGTGCATCATTCCTTCATTAGCAATGTCAGCAAATTCAGATGGTGCTCTCTTTTTAGCAATGTGGGAATCTATAGCCTATAGGCTACTGCCCGCATAGACTAGTGCCACATAGACTAGAGCCACATAGACTAGAGTCACATAGACTGAAGCCACATAGACTAGTGCCACATAGACTAGAGCCACATAGACTGAAGCCACATAGACTAGTGCCACATAGACTAGAGCCACATAGACTGAAGCCACATAGACTAGAGCCACGTAGACTAGAGCCACATAGACTAGAGCCACATAGACTAGAGCCACAGAGACTAGACAGAAGCCTGTGTTCGGCTGTTGAACACCCTTCAGACACACTCTCTTTGGGGACAGACAGTCTCACCTCCTGAGACTCCCTACTGTAGCTCAATTCTTTAGTCTGTTCTCGCTCTCTTTTACTCTCCTTCCTCTAATCTGCCCATGGGCTCCAGTATGGCACAGAATGGCCTCCATATTGTGTTTCTGGAATGAATTATAAATATCGCATTAACCATGCCTTATCTGTGTATCATCTATCCAGAGACATAAGCACCCATTTCCCCATGCATCCATACCCAGACCAGACCTTGTGGAAATGATACTGTGAAGCTGCCTTGCCTCTGGTGGGCCTGTGTCTTTATGGTTACACAGAGCAGATGGCCACGCAACATGGTCACATATCTCACGCTAACACTCACTGGCACTGCCACACACACACACACACACACACACACACACACACACACACACACACACACACACACACACACACACACACACACACACACACACAGGCCTGAAGAAAAATCAAGTTGGACTCAAGAGGTTTTTATTTTATCTCTGATATACATTAGACAGGAGCGTTAGTCTGCTTTATCAATGCATTTTATGGTTGTCCTGTATGACCAATTCTACAGCTAGCTGGCATTGATAGCAATGGTTTACATGGCAGACCTTATCCTGGCAAAAGCTCGAACTGTACAATAGTTAACTGTAGCTAACTCTGTGGTAGCTAACTGTCGGCTATAGCTAACCATAGCTAATTGTATAGCTAACTGTACAGTAGCTAACTGTAGCTAATTATATGGTAGCTAACTGTCGGCTATATCTAACCATAGCTAATTGTATAACTAACTGTACAGTACAGTAGATAACTGTACAGTAGTAGCTAACTGTATCATAGCTAACTGTACAGTAGCTAACTGTTGTAGCTGCTAGCCTGTTCGTCAAGGTTACTGTATGTACTGTAGTACAGCTCCTGTCTGTCCACTCTGCCAGCCAGTGGTCCAGTAATGTTCAGAGCCAGGGAGAGAGAGCAGAGGAGAGGTATGTGTCCCACCCTCTATTAATAGATCTACGACAGATGCAGCTTTGTGTCGGCAGGGCACTCCGCAGCAGGCGCTAGCCTCGTCAGATGGCCAGGGGCTGGGGCACCGTCAAACTGAAGGAGGCAGCCGGCAGGCAGAGGGGTGGACGTTTCAGATCTGTTGACTTGTCTTAATGGACAAGAGGCTCTCTGGGTCATCAGGAAGATGCATGGGTAATAGGGTTAGGGTGTTAGCATGGTGGCTTATGGGTAGTAGTGGGACTGTGACCTTTACTGAGTGCATGTCTATGTGCATGCTTGTGTGCGTGCCCTGTCACTGCAATGACTGAGACCATTGTTCTTCTATAAAGATGAGGCTAGGGCAAGATCAGCTAACTAGTGCTAGATCAGCTAACTGGGGCAAGATCAGCTAACTAGTGCTAGATCAGCTAACTGGGGCTAGATCAGCTAACTGGTGCGAGATCAGCTAACTGGGGCTAGATCAGCTAACTGGTGCGAGATCAGCTAACTGGGGCTAGATCAGCTAACTGGGGCTAGATCAGCTAACTGGTGCGAGATCAGCTAACTGGGGCGAGATCAGCTAACTGGGGCTAGATCAGCTAACTGGGGCGAGATCAGCTAACTGGGGCTAGATCAGCTAACTGGTGCGAGATCAGCTAACTGGGGCTAGATCAGCTAACTTTGGTTAATCCTACTTCCATACAGGCCATATTAACTCTGGCTCTGGGTGTGAAGGTTAAGGATTTGCTATGAACTGGATCGCACTTATGTGATTTCTTTTAATCATACCTTCAACATGTACAGCAGAATGTCACTCCACAGACAGACACACAGTTACAGCACAACCAGGACGCCTCACAAGGCCCATATCAGCACCAGAGGTTATAGGGAGGTCAGCCTGTCTGACTTTGACCAGAATCCCCACCCCCCACCCACCCACCCAGCCATGTGTAACTGGACCTGGCCTGGCAACCCCCTCCCTGTTCTCTGCTCTCCTCTCTCTGGGCTGGTATAAATAGATGTCCATGCCTGCTCCCTCCCTTAACCAAGGGGGCCAAGAAGCCATTCTTCCCTTTTTAAACACTCTGACGTGTCTGTCTGGATGCCTCCTGTCTGCACCTGGTTACCTCTCTGGACTACACACACACACACCAATAGACACACACACCCACACACACACACACATCACACACACAAGCACACAAACACACACACACACACACACACACATACAGACACACACACACATCAGTCTACAGAAGCTCTGTGGCAGGGGGAGTGCAGACAGAGGTGTACGTTTGAGGAGAAAGGCTTTCGTTTTGACTGTAGAGACGCTGCCTGTCTTTAACCGACCATGTATATGTCCCACTGGTGACCTGGCCTACACACTGAACTCTGTGTCCAGGCACTTCATGCCCTCCAGCTCAGGTTTCCACACTAAACTGGTCAGTGAAATGCAGCTTTATTGTGCTAATATTGGTTGATATACTGCATGAAGACTTTCATTCCAAAATGCTATATATCTATTTGCAGAAATGTTGGTAAATGAGCTTTTATTGTTTAAAGACATTTTGAAAGAGATTAGGTGTTTTTTCACTATCTAATCTTGGCATAGGGTTGTTCAATTACAGATATGTATTTGTTTAAAATCTATCACTTGATGGATTCATTTCAGAGAAACAAATAATATAATTTTTTTGTAAAACGCTATATATCCGCCTCACTCTCAGAGAAATAAGTAGTACTGCTGGGTTTTACACAGTCAAATGTAACAACTGAAAAAGTAATTAAAAACAGTAATATGAGATCTGGATGTAAAACGTTTACATTTCACATTTTAGTCAAATGTAAGTCCAGAGCAATTAACAGTATGTGCATTCATCTAAAGATAGCCACATATCACAGTCAAATATACAGGACACCAACATTCCATTCCAGCTATTCCAGCACAATGGATATATAGCGTTTTGCAAAAATAAATTATAACAATCATAGAAATCTAAAATCTATGAATTAAAAATCAGAGAACAGTAATATTTTACGCACACATGAAGAAACCCATAAGTAATCATTTCTGATGAAAAAACACAAATGTGAGAAATTTGTGGATGGAGCATTTTGGAAATAAACTTCATATTGACTGTAGCGTTAATGCTCATTCACCTTGTCTTGGCGTACTGATAGCATTATGGTGGACAGCTAATGGAGGAGGCAGGTCTGTAAGCCTCTGCCTGTAGTTAGACAGCTAATGGAGGAGGCAGGTCTGTGAGCCTCTGCCTGTAGTCAGACAGCTAATGGAGGAGGCAGGTCTGTGAGCCTCTGCCTGTAGTCAAACAGCTAATGGAGGAGGCAGGTCTGTGAGCCTCTGCCTGTAGTTAGACAGCTAATGGAGGAGGCAGGTCTGTGAGCCTCTGCCTGTAGTTAGACAGCTAATGGAGGAGGCAGGTCTGTGAGCCTCTGCCTGTAGTCAAACAGCTAATGGAGGAGGCAGGTCTGTGAGCCTCTGCCTGTAGTTAGACAGCTAATGGAGGAGGCAGGTCTGTGAGCCTCTGCCTGTAGTCAGACAGCTAATGGAGGAGGCAGGTCTGTGAGCCTCTGCCTGTAGTCAGACAGCTAATGGAGGAGGCAGGTCTGTGAGCCTCTGCCTGTAGTCAGACAGCTAATGGAGGAGGCAGGTCTGTGAGCCTCTGCCTGTAGTCAAACAGCTAATGGAGGAGGCAGGTCTGTGAGCCTCTGCCTGTAGTTAGACAGCTAATGGAGGAGGCAGGTCTGTGAGCCTCTGCCTGTAGTCAGACAGCTAATGGAGGAGGCAGGTCTGTAAGCCTCTGCCTGTAGTCAGACAGCTAATGGAGGAGGCAGGTCTGTGAGCCTCTGCCTGTAGTCAAACAGCTCATGGAGGAGGCAGGCCTGTGAGCCTCTGCCAGTAGTCAGACAGCTAATGGAGGAGGCAGCAGGAGACAGAGGAGGGATATCAGTTACAGATGCTCCAGTTAGGAGTGAACCAGTGTTTGCTGAGGTTGCATACTTTTAAAAGGACACACTCTGGGCCTCCCGAGTGACACAGCGGTCTAAGGCACTGCATCACAGTGCTAGAGTTGTTACTATAGACACAGGTTCATTCCCGGGCTTTTCTACAACCGGCCGTGGCCGGGAGTCCCATAGGACGGCATACAATTGGCCCAGCATCGTCCGGGCTAGGGGAGGGTTTGGCCGGTGGGGCTTTACTTGGCTCATCGCACTCTAGCGCCTCCTTGTGGCGGTCCGGGTGCCTGCAGGCTGACCCCGGTCGCCAGTTGAACGGTGTTTCCTCCAACACATTGGTGCAGCTGGCTTCCGGGATTAGCTGGTAGGTGTTAAGGAGCGCGGTTAGAGGGGTCATGTTTCGGCGGACGCATGACTCCACCTTCGCCTCTCCCGAGGCCTTGGGGAGTTGCAGCAAAGAGACAACATTTTAATATTGGGGAGAAAAAGGGGGCTAAAATACAACAGAAAAAAAGACACTCTCTCTCTTCAGGTGACCCCGCTCCTGCTAATCAGGGTGGTTTACATTCTATTGCATGACCATGTCTGGTGCTTTTGAGTACGTGTTTGTGTGTGTGTGTGTTTGCGCTTGTGTGTGTGTGCTTGTGTGTGTGTGTGTGCCTGCGTAAGTTCGTGAGTGTATGCGTGTGCGTATGTGCGTATGTACCTAGAAGCCAAGCCTCCAGTGATTCACATCCCAGAACAGTAAGCAAGGCTATGTTTAATAATGCAGGCAGCAAAATACTCACTACTGAGCAGACACAATGATCCTCTCAAGACATACTGTGCTGTACCATACTGTGCTGTACTATACTACTGTGATTTGTACTGTACTGCTGTACTACTGTATTGCACTACTGTACTACTGTATTGCACTACTGTACTACTGTACTAACGTACTGTATTACTGTACTACTGTACTGTACTACTGTACTGTACTGCTGTACTACTGTACTGTACCACTGTCTTACTGTACTCATGTACTGTACTACTGTACTATTGTACTGTACTACTGTACTGCTGTACTGCTGTACTGTACTAATGTACTGATGTACTACTTTACTACTGTACTGTACTGTACTCTCCTGCTCCTATCAGACATAGGGGATATAGCAACGCATCCAACAGGATTATATGACACAATGATCCTCTCAAGACATACTGTGCTGTACTATAATGTACTACTGTGCTACTGCTATACTACTGTGATTTGTACTGTACTGCTGCACTACTGTATTGCACTACTGTACTTCTGTACTAACGTACTGTACTACTGTACTACTGTACTGTACCACTGTCCTACTGTACTCATGTACTGTACTACTGTACTATTGTACTGTACTACTGTACTGCTGTACTGTACTAATGTACTGATGTACTACTTTACTACTTTACTGTACCACTGTACTGTACTGTACTCTCCTGCTCCTATCAGACATAGGGGATATAGCAACGCATCCAACAGGATTATATGACCGAACAGCAGGCATTGTGACAGTGAATGAGAGAATGTGTGTGCATCCTTGGGTGCTTACTCATGCATTAACACACAAATTGCATTTTATTTTCATTTCACCAGGCAATTGATTGAAAACATACTCATTTACTGTACGGCAATGACCTTTTTCTTGCATTTTGTTGCAAGAAGGCAAAGCTCAAGTTGATGTTTTCCCTACAACTAACTGATGTCTCCTGTTCGTTCCTTTCAGACAGAGCCACCTGACAAGCTGCTGTGAGCATGATGGAGGGAGGAGGAGGAGGGAGGAGGAGGGAGGAGGCGGTAGGCCAGTGTATTCCCCTCTCTCTCTCTCTCTCTGTTCATTAGGGAGCAGGTGAGAAACATTAACAGCAGCAGCTGCACTGCTCTGCACATGTGGTTGAGGGCTTGAGCTAGTCCACCCCACTTTCTGTCTGTCCACCAGTGGAAACTCACTCCTTTCTGGGAAATGCCTAGTGTACACCAGTTACCAGGAATGCATTTAGTAAAGGTTTCCTGGACACACATTAAGCCCAGTCCTGTACTAAATAGCTCTTTAAATGGAGATTCTCTATTAAATATGCTTTTTACTTCTGGAAAACTGTCCCATTGACACTTCAGACAATCCCAGTATCTCTGTTAGAGGTGGTTAGAGGTGGTTAGAGGTGAATGAATCTGTGATTATGTGTTTATGTTTCATTCTTTCTAAACAAAAGAAAGAAAGTTCCACACTCTGCTCCCACACTCTGCTCCCACACTCTGCTCCCAAAAATGTAACGAGTAAACATAACCAACGTTGCAGCACGCGGAGTTACACCATTAATGCTTGAACCAGGTTGCTTTTCACTATGTTTTTATCCTAACCATTTTTCTGTGTTTACTGAGGTGTCGTTGAAGCTGTCTTCCTTACGTAGCTGACTGGGACCATGGTACTGGAGGACCAGAGTAGACTGACGGGTCTATCACTGTCCTTTGGGGTGAGGTAGTAGGTTGTATAGTTTTAGGGTCATACCCTTCCTGTCAGATAACTATACAACTTACTGTCTTTCCTGAGGTGGCTGTAATATCATCCATCATCTCTGCAGAGCTCTCGTCACTTGGACCTCGATAGGAATACGTATTATGTACTAATTAAAGTTTATAACATGTTTGTAATGTCATTTATATTGTATCTATGCATCATTTGGTTCTGTTCTGGCTCTTTGCATACTATGTTTATTATTTTGTCGTGAAACTGCTCTGCCTCTATGATGTTCGCACGGGGTGAGGTAGTAGGTTGTGTGGTTTCAGGGTAGTGATTTTGCCCCATCAGGAGATAACTATACAATTTACTGCCTTCCCTGAAGGGCAGCAAGACTTCACCAGACAACAGCAGAGGCCGCCATTGGCACCACATGATAATCTAGCATCGAAAATAGGTATTCATTTAGGTATCTAGGTATAAAATAGTTATCTATCTGTTAATCAGCTCCAGAGGACACAGGAGCATTTCAGGTAAAGTCTACTGACAATCTATGATTACCATGTAGCTAACATGTTATTGGATAACTTTGAAATTGTATGTTTTCAAATGAGTAATAAAAATTATTATTTTATAAATGTCGTCCGTACCTTGTCTTTCTTTTTGCTGTGTTTGGATTTGTTAAATGATAATATTCAAATGGCACTCGCACATCTGAGCTATCTTTTTTGCAGGTGCATGGTAATAAGATGAGAAAAAACTGCAACCCCATTCGATGCATTGAACGGATGTGGGTGGAGCTATGTCTACATAAGGGTGCTAATTTTAAAAAAAACTCACAAAAGCTCTGACGAAGGCCTTGAAGCTGATACGTAAAGCTTATTGAAGAGCAGTGATACTATTTTAATTTAACTAGGCAAGTCAGTTAAGAACAAATTCTTCTTTACAATGACGGCCTACCCTGGCCAAACCCAGACAATGCTGGGCCAATTGTGCGCCGCCCTATGGGACTCCCAACCACGGCCTAATGTGATACAGCCTGGATTCAAACCAGGGACTGTAGTGATGCCTCTCGCACTGAGATGCAGTGCCTTAGAGTGCTGTGCCACTCAGGAGCCCATACTAGCAAGAGCAGTGTGCGGGTTTGTTCTTTTTTCTCATCTTAAATGATAATATGAAAGTCTTTGATGCGTATGTGCATCAAATGATGGTAAGAGGGACCTGCTAAATGACAAAAACAAATGTTTTCATTAACTGTGTCCTTGCTTTATTAAAGCTCATCTGAAAAAAAAATCGAAAAATCCTGTTTCCATTGATCATCCTTGAGATGTTTCCTCAACTTGATTGGAGTCCACCTATGGTAAATTCAATTGATTGGACATGATTTGTAAAGGCACACCCCCATCTATATAAGGTCCCACAGTTGACGGTGCATGTCAGAGCAAAGATCAAGTCATGACGTCAAAGGAGTTGTCCATAGAGCTCCAAGACAGGATTGTGTCGAGGCACAGATCTGGGGAAGGGTACCAAAACATTTCTGCAACATTGAAGCTCCCCAAGAACACAGTGGCCTCCATCATTCTTAAATTGAAGAAGTTTGGAACCACCGAGACTCTTCCTAGAGCTGGCCGCCCAGACAAACTGAGCCATCAGGGGAGAAGGGCATTGGTCAGGGAGGTGACCAAGAACCCAATGGTCACTCTGACAGAGCTTCAGAGTTCCTCTGTTGAGATGGGAGAAACTTCCAGAAGGACAACCATCTCTGCAGCACCCCACCAATCAGGCCTTTATTCTATAGTGGCCAGACAGAAGCCACTCCTCAGTGAAAGGCACATGACTGGCTGCTTGGAGTTGCCAAAAGACAGCTAAAGACTCTCAGACCATGAGAAACACGATTCTATGGTCTGATGAAACCAAGATTGAACAATTTAGCCTGAATGCCAAGCATCACGTCTGAAGGAAACCTGGCACCATCCCTACGGTGAAGCATGGTGGTGGCAGCATCATGCTGTGGGGATGTTTTTCAGCGACAGGGACTGGGAGACTAGTCAGGATCGAGGAAAGATGAATGGCGTAAAGTACAGAGAGATTCTTGATGAAAACCTTCTCCAGAGCGCTCAGGACCTCAGACTGGGGTCGATGGTTCACCTTCAAACAGGACAATGACCCTAAACACACAAGCCAAGACAACGCAGGAGTGGCTTCGGGACAAGTCTCTGAATGTCCTTGAGTGGCCCAGCCAGAGCCCGGACTTGAACTTGGTTGAACATCTTTCGAAAGACCTGAAAATAGCTGTGCAGCAGCGCTCCCCATCCAAACTGACAGGGCTTGAGAAAATCTGCAAAGAGGAATGAGAGACACCCCCCAAATACAGGTGTGCCAAGCTTGTAGCGTCATACCCAAGAAGACTTGAGGGTGTAATCACTGCCAAAGGTGCTTCAACAAAGTACTGAGTAAAGGGTCTGAATACCTATGTAAATGTGATATTTCAGTTTCTTATTTTTAATGCATTTTTGCAAAAGATTCTAAAAACCTGTTTTTGCTTTGCCATTGTGGGGTATTGTGTGTAGATTGATGAGGGGAAATACGTTTTTTAAAATCCATTTTAGAATAAGATTATAACAAAATGTGGAAATGTCAAGGGGTCTGAATACTTTCCAAATGCACTGTAAATAGCATTATCCATCCCCCAAATGTATGAGTGTGTAGTTTCTCACTCCCTCAGTGCAGCGTAGATTAGTATGGATGCTGCACCTCTTCCAAATCCTCCCACCGGCCACCATATTGAACTGACTTGAGCCTTGGCCCTTGTGACAAATGAGAGGGAGTTGAATACTAAGACACATGAGACAATGGCTCTCTGTCTGTTCACTCTGTCTCAGGGAGACACTGAGCATTTCGACTACATTATTCATTTTCTGTAGATAGTGGTAACAGTGACTACCTGTGGGATGAGGTCCTATCAATCCCACAGTGACTGTCTTCATCTGCACCCTTTTCAAGGCATTCACTTGAAAGAAAGCCACAAAGTGGGTGTCCTCTCACACATCCATCTGAAATATGACTTTCCCCTACTATAAACAGAATCGTATTTAGTCACAATCTGCATTTAGATAAATTGTATTCCACTTTAATTCTTGAAACACAATTTACTGGGATGAACAAGATCTATTCCACCTTATTACCTTATCCCATAGGGCGGCGCACAATTGGCCCAACGTCGTCCGGGTTAGGGGAGGGTTTGGTAAGAATTTGTTCTTAACTGACTTGCCAAGTTTTTAAAAGTTTCCATTTAAAAAAATGAACATTGAAATGTAAATCTGCTTTGAATTCAGAAAGGTGATTAGATCCCCATCTAGTGCCTGCTTGTAGACCTGTGTTGAAATTCAGATGTACTCTAAAATCTCATTTAACTGCAAAATAGATTGTGCTGAGAAATTGTTTAGCAATTAGGGATATATATATAGGGAACCCTATATATATATATTTCTCAGCACAATCTATTTTGCAGTTAAATTAGATTTTAGAGTGCATCTGAATTTCAACACATTTAAGTAAATTGAATTTTGATGCACAGTGTGCATTTCAGCAGCAGGTGGGGGTAGAGGGCCATTTGACTAAATCCAGACCCATATAGGGGGAAAGGGGGATACCTAGTCAGTTGTCCAACTGAATGTATTCAACTGAAACGTGTCATTTAACCCAACCCCTCTGAATCAGAGAGGTGCGCGGGGCTGTTTTAATCGACATCCACTTCTTCGGCACCCGGGAAACAGTGGGTTAACTGCCTTGCTCAGGGGCATAACGACAGATTTTTACCTTGTCAGCTCGGGGATTCAATCCAGCAACCTTCCGGGTACTGGCCCAAAGCTCTAACCACTACAGGCCAGTAGTCCAGACACAGATATTTAATTGATATTGATTGATATTTGATCTCTACTAAAAAATGTAATAACTTCTATGCAGTTTGGCAGCATAAAGACATTACTCCAATGTGTGAACAGTTGAAACTCGCTAAATAGTAGAAAGTAGGTCATTCAATCGACGTTCCTACCGGTCCTAGACTATCACGACATCCTCTATATCAGGGATGGTAGGCACGCTGATCTTTTTTGTTGTTGCTTAGTGCTTCCAAAAGCCTGGGGCTAGCTCTGACTGTGTGTGGAGGGTATGTGGGAACTGCAGCCCCTCATGATGAGTTCAGATTTTTTGTGGCCCCCACCCCATCAATGTTTCCCATCCCTGATCTATATGAATGCAGCTGCCACTTCATTAAAACCGATAGAATCAGTTTACCATAGCGCACTTCGCTTTACTAAGGGAGACAGGTTCAGTACACATCACTACATTCTTTACCAGAAGTAGGCTGGCCCTCTTTGAAGTCACGCTCTCTTTTTAATTTATAAAGCTCTCTTACAAAAACTCCCACTGTATCTAACTTTGTTAATAACCTTTAGACATACGAGTTACCGTTCATGGTCTCAGGGATGGCTAACTCTGGAAATACCTTTGTTCCCCTCAGAGTTAGGTAAATCTGCTTTTAGTTTGGTCCAACACCATGTATGAAACAATCTACAGAGTTCATACAGCTGGATGTTCTGGTGCCTCTCTGGCAGTTCAAACTGATTGGGGCCCACTTTGCTGATGAATGTAATTGTGTTTCTTGAATGTATTTGTAGTTTTTGTATATTTGCATTATACTGTATTTAGTAAATTATTTGTATACATGGTTCCCTTGTGAAAGAGAGACAGTACAAACACAAATGGTCTCTATTTTAACAGAGGGACTCTGTTAAAATAAAGGTAAAATTAACCAAATAAAAACTGTATTTGAAAGGATGACAAGATATAGAAAGTGTAGGATTCAGTCTGACTCC
Source organism: Oncorhynchus nerka (assembly GCF_034236695.1). Lineage (NCBI taxonomy): Eukaryota > Metazoa > Chordata > Actinopteri > Salmoniformes > Salmonidae > Oncorhynchus > Oncorhynchus nerka. The sequence goes on from NC_088412.1 coordinate 19,578,143, forward strand.
AAAGCCTGCCGTGGTTTGAGGGTACATTTATGGTAGGCATTTATGAGCCGTTTGTAAGCAAGTATCTGTGCATCTCATCTCCTCGCACTGATTCATGATCCTATACAATTATGGTCAGGTAGATCTGATCACAATCAGATCACAATGCGTCTTTTAATCGTCTACACCTGTCTAAAAATGCAGGCATAGTCAGAATGCGGAGAAGATTAGGATTAAAGATGCCTGCCAGGGTTTTTTGGGGCAAAACGAGGTGAATGAAGTAGGTTTGAGGAATTAGGTTCAGGACATTGTGCCATTCGGTCTCAAATGGGAGTCAATGGGTTGTTCCTCAATGAAGGAGCTGTGGGGAAACATTCTCTGTCAATCCCCCAGATTCAGATTGTGAAACCAAATAAAGAGGTACAGACAGAGAAAATCCAATGCCCGACACTTTTTGACAACCCCTCTGAAAAGTGTTGAAATGAGCCTTATCTTCTAATGTTCCTTTGCTCACAGCGAGGAACCTCCAGTGCAATGGCTGGTGGCTAGGGCCTTGGAGCCGCTCCAGGGAACCTCCAGTGCAATGGCTGGTGACTGGGGCCTTGGAGCCGCTCCAGGGAACCTCCAGTGCAATGGCTGGTGACTGGGGCCTTGGAGCCACTCCAGGGAATGCAGAGAGCTGCTGATTACCGCTTGTCATGAGGCTCTCTGTGTGTGTGTGTGTGTGTGTGTGTGTGTGTGTGTGTGTGTGTGTGTGTGTGTGTGTGTGTGTGTGTGTGTGTGTGTGTGTGTGTGTGTGTGTGCTTGCGTGCGTGTGTGCATATATTTGTGTGTGGGAAGAGGAGGAGTGTATCTGGGCCAAGGTCTGATGGAGCAACACACAGCACTCTGCCAATGGCACTGGACACAGTGTGATGGAGTCCAGACCGGGGACAGAACATGAGGAAACAGGCTGCAGGAGAAATCAGTGGAGGGTTGTTGCACACTCAGCACCTGACCAGGCCAGTACAAACACAAATGGTCCATTAAGGGAATGTTTCCTTTTTACAACCAAATATATATGTAAATGGCATGTTTTGGAAGGTTCCAGAGACCTTCTTCGTGATTTCACATTTTTGAGAAATGTACCCCAAACAGCAAATCACATCCTCATCCTCATTGTGTAGTATGGGGCCCCTGAAAGTGCATGAACAAAGGCACCAAAAACACCCAGATACACTTTCAGTATAGTGATGCATGTCTTAAGATCTTAAGATGTTAAACACATGAAATTGTGTCATTCCAAACTTTATCCGCAACGTTATAGGCCTATTCCATTCTGTTGCGACTCCAGAGAAACCTCTCAGTCTATTTTACATGTAACTGCCAAAATATAGGAAACATTGAGTAAATGAGGGATACAAAGTGCTGCTAGCAGCTCTCACAGTCTCACATCAGAATAACATGTTCATCCATGTTTCTCAAACGTCAAATTTCGAAGTTGTTCCAAATGTCAAATTTCGAAGTGTTTAAGGTTAAGTTTAGGCATTATCTCCACATGTTTAAGGTTAGGCATTAACTCTGAATGGCTAAGGTAAGGTTTAAGGTTTGGGATAGGCTTAAAACAAAAATAAAAACAACAACTTTCTACCGCTGGATCCAACATGCAACATTTAAAATCAGATGTTAACGCCCATCCACCATCCCGGTCCACAACACCCTAGCAAAACCGAGACCTACTTGAAGGTAACAGCATTCACTGTGGCCCCTAGAGGCCATTTTACACGTCATTGCCCAATGTCCTCAGACATGGATGGATGTCGAATACTGACTTGTATCACGGGTGACCTGGCTGCTTAATACGGCGTTGGGCCACCATGAGCCACCAAAACAGCTTCAATGCACCTTGCCATAGATTCTACAAGTGTCTGAAACTTCCTGTGTGGAAGCAGCCCATGCTTTCCACAGCTAAGATGCTTTATGTTCGGGTTTCCTTTATTTTGGCAGTTACATGCAGCAGCAGCTATAAGGAAAATGGAACAGCTGGAACGGGGAAATGGCTTGAGTTGTGCAAAAGGGAATATAACATTGCAGATAAAGTTCGGAATGACACAATTTCATGCGTACATCTTAACATCTGCATCACTATACTGAGTGCTTTGTCGTTTCTAAAAGGACGTATTTGGGTGTTTTTGGAGCCTTTGTTAATGTTTTTTCAGGGCTCCATATTACACAACGAGGACGAAGAAGTGATTTGCTGTTTGGGCTAAATTTCTCAAAAACATGCGATATCACAAAAAAAAATTCTGGACCTTCTATAACATGCCTTCTATAACATGCCTTCTATAACATGCCTTCTATAACATGCCTTCTATAACATGCCTTCTATAACATGCCTTCTATAACATGCCTTCTATAACATGTCATTTATATCAAAAATAGAGATTTGGTTGTAGACAAAGGAAACTTCTCCTTTAATGTTGAACTTATTGCAGCAATTTATTGGAGGACTTCATGGCTTGGCTAGTCAATATTATCATATTAAATTTATCTAAATGTGGGTAACTTAATACACCCCGCCATTATGTGTTTGGCATTCTTCACAGTGATACTGTATTGACTGGTTTTCATATGATCCACAGAAGCGTGGCTGAAGAATTTAGGCAACAGAAAAACAGTTTTTTTGAATGAAGTGTATTTTTTAAACCTATTTTATACAAGCTGTTCTTTGACCAGGTCCTCCATCCCTGCCCTGTGTGCCTGTGTTGTTTGCACAGTAGGCTATAGTATGACCTTGTCAAAAATGCTATGGGCAGGTAGCCTAGCGGTTAAGAGCATTGGGCCAGTAGGTTGCTGGTTCGTATCCCTGAATCGACTAGGTGAAAAATCTGTCTATGTGCCCTTGAGCAAAGCACTTAACCTTCATTGCTCCTGTAAGTCGCACTGGAAAAGAGCGTCTGCTAAATGACTGAAATGTCAAATCAAGTCCTATGTCTTGGGCCAATGGTGAGCTGTGGAGGCAGGTGGGCATGACACATGACATGAAGGAGAGTCACGTGACGTGTCTGTGTGTGATGACATTTCAGGGGTTGTCTGACCACAGGATGTGTGCCTTCTGCAGCACTGAATACGGGAGAAAGCACAGCACCCCTTCAATGCAGAATAAGATCCTATTGTATTATGATAAGAGGAATGCACAGTAGTACAGGAACAATAATAGGAGCTGTAGGTTGTGTTTATAACCCTGTAATACATATACATACATATAAAAACATTTAGTAACTGTAGATGAAGGGAATTTAAAAGTTATTAAATATAACCCTGTAATACATATACATACATATAAAAACATTTAGTAACTGTAGATGAAGGGATTTCAAAAGTTATTAAAATACCCATATTTCTGGTCTTCAGCTTCTGTGAACATTTTTCCTACTACATTGGCCAACGCAGCAGCTAGTGAACATGAGTTGGCTTATTGCCTGGCTCCCTAATGTCATTCCTTTGTAGGGGGCGTCCTGCTCAAGGGAAAGACGGGCTCTTTCTATTCGCTGAAAAGATAGGTGTGTCGGGGGGTGGTTCTTTCACACCAGCTGTCAATCATTACGTCAGTTCCGGCTGGTGGGCAGTGCTCTGTGGGCTGTATGTGGGCGATTTTGACAGCAGCAGAGTTGTTTAGGAGACAAACAAGGACGTGTTGAAGGGGACAATTCTTTCCCTCCTTGTTCCACTCGAACTCGCACAGACAGCTTCTCAACGCACGGAGGTTTCTGACGGGATGTCGGTTTCCGATCGGGCTGTCCATTGTAAGGTAGATCGATTTGGTAGGTTTATTATTGCACATATCGATGTGACTCTCAATGCATTGCTTGCTTCATGACTGATATCACAGAATTTCTAGACTGTATAGTTTTGACATTGAATTGAAGTGTTAAGATTGAAATTTGCCGGTGTTCATCGACTGATATTTTAAAATAATTTATCCCATTCATGATAGTTTCAGCAACAAAAACTGAAAAATCAATGAATGCATGTTGCAACGAGATATCTGGGGCCATTGTTATTGTACAGTCGAGTACGCCTGCGCATCCGACCTATGTATATGATACATGCTTTTTGGGATGTAGGTCAATGGCTATTGATAGCTCCAGGGGTCCGTACTGCAGGGGTCCGCGAAATTATATATATAAAAAAAGTAATTGGTTTTGATTATTGGATAATTTCAATTTTTTAATGAATATCGCTAGCAACAACAGAATAAACCCATGTTGAATGACATACCTACAGTAGAGGAGAATGTTTTACTTCTAATGATGGCAACTTTATTTCTCAACTCCTAATGTTGAACAAATTGAACTCATTGGAGCCAAATACACTCAATGGAATATCTGACATGGGCTTTGAAAAAGTACCCGCTACCAGTGCAGGAAGTGCTTTCTTGACTTGGACATACATGTTTGCCAACACACGGCTAACCTTTGTTTAACCAGCTAAATAGCTGTTCTTAGCGAAAATGTATTTGAAGTTACCTTTCTAACTAATAGGCTATGTTAGAGTTTACACTTCCAATTATAATGTGGGGAGGTCAAAATAATCATAAAAAACGACCAAATCTATTTATTTTATAATGTGAATTACTTCTCCTTGACGTTCTCATTCACCTGACCATAAGACAAGACATGCATTTAAAAATATATATTGTTGCTAATGTATGATGGGTCCCTGGGTCGCCAGTTTGCCTGAGAGGGGGTCCCTGGGCAAGAAAAGGTTAAAGACCCCTGGGTTAGGCTACTTCTATAAATAATGTATTGGAAAATTGCCATGAGAGTTTTGTAACATGTGAGCTTTGTAACATTCTAATACATAATTAGGCTGCTAGTTGCATATGCATGACATTGTTGAGTTTACTACAATGTAATTGTTTTTGTTTTTCCCAGCTTTTCTCATTCAGAATAATTCAGTAGTAATAATTTTTCTCAGAATTAGTATATTATGTTGAGTATGACTAGCCTACACTTTGAAGTTGGTCTTTATATGGCAAATAGGGGCGAGAGGCGGTGTTGAGGACAGAATCAGTAATGACGCTAAAACGTGTGTCTGGGCGGTCAGGTTTTGGAAGAAAGCTTGGAGGCCTGTTGATAGTGAATGGGTATTACTGTAAGGGAAGAGGAAGCATGTGTTGAGAGTTGGCTCAGTGCTCAGGGTGATCATCCTTTTGTCCTGGCTTGCAGGTTTGCCTCCCTTCTAATCATGAGGATATTTCCAGGTTTGCTCTGTTTTTAGAATAAATGTACTTCATTCACACTATCTATAAACGATATACTATTATACTTATCTATACTTGTCTATGTGTGTATGCAGATGGGATAAAAGGGTCCCACATGTGTGTCTGAATGGTCAGGTCTTTATAATGGGCTTCATAATACGTTTAGAAAGGGTTTGTGAAGGATATACAAGTACAATATCAAGTTATTTCTAGACTGCTAATGGTTAGTTTAGTATGTAACGTGGTGCCGAAATGACTTGTTTTTTTAGCAGGTCAAAGTTATGCACATTACGCAAAATGTATATTAATCAAACTAAATTGTAACCTAGTATGTGTATAATGCTTGCCGTGCAATGATCTCTTATGAAGGGAATCAACAACCTACCAATAGAGCCTTTCAGTGCCAAATTGCACACTTCCTCTATGAGTCTGAAACTTGACCCAAATCCTGCCGTTCCTGTTCCTGCCGCAGTCCTCCAAGCTACAGGAATGCTGCCCGGGTTTTTCCACATCCAAGCTGGTTGGGATTTTAATCCACTTGTTACCTTCTTTTAGTCACCTAAAAAAAAATCTGAATTTGGTACTCATACAAGTTGCGGTCAAATATATTGGCACCCTTGCACTTTACAACGGAGTGCAATGGAGCAGAATGTTCAATATTCTCTTTTAAAAAACTGGTTGAATGGCTATATATATATATATATATATATTATGTAGTACTTTTACCCCCTTTTTGTGATATCCAATTGGTAGTTACAGTCTTGTCCCATTGCTGCAAATCCAGTATGGACTCGGGAGAGGTGAAGCTCGAGAGTCATGCGTTTTCAGAAATACAAGCCAGTCAAGCCGTACACTTAACTCTGAAGCCAGCCACACCAATGTGTCGGAGGAAACACCGTCCAGCTGGTGACCGAAGTCAGCTTGCAGGCGCCCGGCCCGCCACAAGGAGTTGCTAGAGCCGATTGGGACAAGGACATCCCGGTCAGTCAAACCCTCCCCTAACCCGGATGACGCTGGGCCATTTGTGCGCCGCCTCATGGGTCTCCCGGTCACGGCCGGCTGTGAGACAGCCTGGGATCGAACCCGGGTCTGTAGTGACGCCTTGGATCGCTGCGCCACTCGGGAGGCCCTTGAATGGCTATTATGACCATGTAGGCACCTGCAACTAACCACAGGTGAGGTAAATTAGACATACACAAGAATCACCTGCCTCCAAACAAATTATTTTGAATTTTGAATAATTTAGTCCAGGCCATTTTTTTGCTTTGAAGTGGAAAATCTAAATTATAGTTTTTTTCTTTTCTTAAACCTTAACAGTTATAAATCAAACAAATACACATGTGAACACCAAACATTTTTTTTATTTTAACACATTTTTTAAGAAATAGTGAATGGTGCAAGGGTGCCAATATATTTAACCACAACTGTTGATCACAGTATTCTCTGTGAGGTTTGGTAAGGATAGCCTGGACAGTCACTGACTGCACTGTGTAGTGGTAGTTGAGGGTTACATTAGTCTCTCAGGTTGCTGCCTTGGGGCCCTCTTCACACTGCCAGGGCCATGTGGACGTGGAGTTTGCCTTTAGTTCAAAGCTCACCCTTCCATCAGTGAAACTTTCCACCTAGGCCCTCTTCACGCTGAAAAGTTTCTACTTGTTTTAAGGTCCAGCAATGATCTGCCATGGTTGAGGCCTCCTGGGTGGTGCAGTGGTCTAAGGCACTAGCTTTGCCACCAGAGATTCTGGGGTCGAGCCCAGGCTCTGTCGCAGCCAACCGTGACTGGGAGGGCCATGGGGTGGTGCACAATTGGCACAGCGTCATCTGGGTTAGGGAGGGCTTGGCCGGCAGGAATATCCTTGTCTCATTGTGCACTAGTGGCTCCTGTGGTGGGCCGGGAACAGTGCATGCTGTCCAGGTCGCTAGGGGTACGGTGTTTCCTCTGACACATAGGTGCAGCTGGCTTCCGGGTTGGATTTGTGTTGTGTCAAGAAGCAGTGCGGGTTGTTCTTTGGAGGACGCATGGCTCTCGACCTTTGCCTCTCCCGAGTCCGTACGGGAGTTGCAGCGACCTTTGCCTCTCCCGAGTCCGTACGGGAGTTGCAGCGACCTTTGCCTCTCCCGAGTTGCAGCGACCTTTGCCTCTCCCGAGTCCGTACGGGAGTTGCAGCGACCTTTGCCTCTCCCGAGTCCGTACGGGAGTTGCAGCGACCTTTGCCTCTCCCGAGTCCGTACGGGAGTTGCAGCGACCTTTGCCTCTCCCGAGTCCGTACGGGAGTTGCAGCGACCTTTGCCTCTCCCGAGTCCGTACGGGAGTTGCAGCAATGAGACAAGACAGTAACTACTACCAATTGGATACCATTAAATTGGGGAGAAAAAGGGGGTCAAGAGTTTAGAGTTACTTGTAACTAGGCAAGTTAGGAACAAATTCTTATTCACAACGATGACCTGGGAACAATGGGTTAACTGCCTTGTTCAGGGGCAAAATGACATATTTTTACCTTGTCAGCTCAGGGATTTGATCTAGCAACCTTTCAGTTATTGGCCCATGCTCTAACCACTAGGCTACCTGCTGCCTTGGTGTCCACATCAGCAACAAACTATCATGGTTCTCCCCCTCAGGAGACTGAAAAGATTTGGCAGTGGTCCCCAGATCCTCCAAAAATTCTACAGCTGCACTATCAAGAGCATCCTGACTGGTTGCATCACCGCCTGGTATGGCAATTGCTCGGCATCCCACCGTAAGGCGCTACTGAGTGTAGAGCATACGGCCCAATTCATCACCTGGGGCCAAGCTTCCTGCCATCCAGGACCTATTTACTATGCGTGTAAGAGGAAGGCCCAAAAAATGGTTAAAGATTCCAGTTACCCAAGTCATAGACTGTTCTCTCTACAACCGCTCGGCAAGCGGTACTGAAGCACCAAGTTTAGGTCCAAAAGGCTCGACTAACCTGTACCCCCGAACATTGAGTTGGTACCGCACTGAAAGAACCCAATGGATCTTCTTTAGTTTTCTAAAAGGTATAGTTTCTCATCAGAGCTTTTCATGCAACTTCACATCACACTCCACAGAGATATAGTTTAGAAACACTGCAGATGAATAGTTCCTACATAATGTCTTTGACCCACAATCTCGGGACTCAGTCCCTTCCTAACCATGTGTTGTACATGTTTAGTCTATTCCTAAAGATCTATGGGAGACTTCTCCTGCTCTGTCCTTAGGCAGTCTGTTTCTAGGTGGCTTGGCTGCACTGTGAGAGACTTGTCTCTACTCTAGGAACCTGAGACCTGTAATCAGCTTGTGCTTGGCTGCTTTAGACAGCTGCATAGAGACACGGAGACAGAGGAAGAAAGAGACAGACAGAAAGACAGAGAGACAGAGGGGAGGCATTTCTCTTTTCACCTCAAACAGGACTTTCCGGTTTCCTCTGAACTGCGTTCTTTCTTACATTTATCACCGGTCTTTCTCTGTGAGTCCATAAAGAACATGTTGTCAGTAGCTTTGCAACAAGAATCCTCTTTCGGAAGCCTGGTATGCATGTTCATTAGGTGACTTTGTTGAGACAGTTGAGAGTCATTTCTGAAGAGAAATGAGACCATACACTAGTAAGAGGCTTCTGCAATACAAAGGATCTGTTCATGGAGGTATCGGCATGCGCATGAGCGTGTGTATGTGTTGAGGCGCATGAGCGTGTGTATGTGTTGAGGCGCATGAGCGTGTGTATGTGTTGAGGCGCATGAGCGTATGTATGTGTTGAGGCGCATGAGCGCGTGTATGTGTTGAGGCGTATGAGCGTGTGTATGTGTTGAGGCGCATGAGCGTATGTATGTGTTGAGGCGCATGAGCGTATGTATGTGTTGAGGCGAATGAGCGTGTGTATGTGTTGAGGCGAATGAGCGTGTGTATGTGTTGAGGCGTATGAGCGTGTGTATGTGTTGAGGCGTATGAGCGTGTGTATGTGTTGAGGCGTGTGAGCGTATGTATGTGTTGAGGCGTATGAGCGTGTATATGTGTTGAGGTGTATGAGTGTGTGTGTATGTGTTGAGGCATATGAGCGTGTGTATGTGTTGAGGTGTATGAGCGTGTGCATGTGTTGAGGCGTATGAGCGTGTGTATGTGTTGAGGCGTGTGAGCGTATGTATGTGTTGAGGCGTATGAGCGTGTGTATGTGTTGAGGCATATGAGCGTGTGTATGTGCTGAGGCATGTGAGCGTGTGTATGTGTTGAGGCGTATGAGCGTGTGTATGTGTTGAGGCGTATGAGCGTGTGTATGTGTTGAGGCATATGAGCGTGTGTATGTGCTGAGGCATGTGAGCGTGTGTATGTGTTGAGGCGTATGAGCGTGTGTATGTGTTGAGGCGTGTGAGCGTATGTATGTGTTGAGGCGTATGAGCGTGTGTATGTGTTGAGGCGTGTGAGCGTGTGTATGTGTTGAGGCGTATGAGCGTGTGTATGTGTTGAGGCGTGTGAGCGTGTGTATGTGTTGAGGCGTGTGAGCATGTGGGTGTGTTGAGGCGTATGAGCGTGTGTATGTGTTGAGGCGTATGAGCGTGTGTATGTGTTGAGGCGTGTGTGTGTGTGTGTGTGTGTGTGTGTGTGTGTGTGTGTGTGTGTGTGTGTGTGTGTGTGTGTGTGTGTGTGTGTGTGTGTGTGTGTACGTGCATATGTTCATGCACATGTGTGCACTTGTTTGTACATGTGTGTATGTGTCTATGTAATTCTCTGTCTGTGCATGACTGATCTCTCTCTCTCTAGTAACCATTGGATTATCTCCAAAGCAGTAGTGTGCGGTAAGGTCTGATGCCCGGTAAGGTCTGATGCCCGGTAAGGTCTGATGCTGGGTAAGGTCTGATGCCCGGTAAGGTCTAATGCTGGGTAAGATCTGATATCGGGTAAGGTCTGATGCTGGGTAAGGTCTGATGCCCGGTAAGGTCTAATGCCGGGTAAGATCTGATACCGGGTAAGGTCTGATGCCGGGTAAGGTCTGATGCCCGGTAAGGTCTGATGCCCGGTAAGGTCTGATGCCCGGTAAGGTCTAATGCCGGGTAAGATCTGATGCCGGGTAAGGTCTGATGCCCGGTAAGGTCTGATGCCGGTAAGGTCTGATGCCCGGTAAGGTCTAATGCCGGGTAAGATCTGATGCCCGGTAAGGTCTGATGCCCGGTAAGGTCTGATGCCGGGTAAGGTCTGATGCCCGGTAAGGTCTGATGCCGGGTAAGATCTGATGCCAGGTAAGATCTGATGCCCGGTAAGGTCTGATGCCGGGTAAGGTCTGATGCCCGGTAAGGTCTGATGCCCGGTAAGGTCTGATGCCAGGTAAGATCTGATGCCCGGTCTGATAGGTCTGATGCCGGGTAAGGTCTGATGCCCGGTAAGGTCTGATGCCGGGTAAGGTCTGATGCCCGGTAAGGTCTGATGCCCGGTAAGGTCTGATGCCCGGTAAGGTCTGATGTCGGGTAAGGTCTGATGCCCGGTAAGATCTGATGCCCGGTAAGGTCTGATGCCAGGTAAGATCTGATGCCCGGTAAGGTCTGATGCCCGGTAAGGTCTGATGCCGGGTAAGGTCTGATGCCCGGTAAGGTCTGATGCCGGGTAAGGTCTGATGCCCGGTAAGGTCTGATACCGGGTAGGCTCTTTCTATCCCCTTCTCTCACTCGCACACACACTCATAAAGTGGATTTTTTTCTACGGTGTTTATCGGTACGACAGGATCACAACCAGGATCATAACCATCAAACAACCACAACCAATCATCAAACAGCAGCAGATAGGCGACGCAAATATTAGACACATATTCACAGGCCCTAATAGCTTGTGCCCTGCACGAACAGTGGACTTTCAGCACTACAGACAGCAGCCCAAATGCCAGCAAGTAGGCCTACATGTAGACAGTACTATACATACAACATGCCTAATAGTCAGCGCTACTGATTGAGATATATACTAACACAATAGACATGTAATGTAATAATGGTAGACGGCGCTACTGATTGAGATATATACTACCGGTCAAAAGTTTAAGAACACCCACTCATTCAAGGGTTTTTCTTTATTTTTACTATTTTCTACATTGTAGAATAATAGTGAAGACATCAAAACTATGAAATAACACATATGGAATCATGTAGTAAGAAAAAAGTGTTAAACAAATTAAAATATATTTCATATTTGAGATTCTTCAAATAGCCACCCTTTGTCTTGATGACAGCTTTGTGTTGAAAGTGCGTTGGCCGGTGGACAGAAACAAAAGGAGGCCATGTGGTGGAGAGTGATGTACTGTAGGCACTGGAGAAGGGGGTGTGAGCAGGTGGGTCTAGGTGTGATGTTGTGGATGTTTGTGTGCATTCAAATTTTTTAGAATGATGGAGGTCACTGTGTTCTTGGGGAATTCCAATGCTGCAGATATTTTTTGGTACCCTTCCCCAGATCTACAAAAGTCTCTGAGCTCTATGGACAATTCATTTGACCTCATGGCTTGGTTTTTGCTCTGACATGCACTGTCAACTGGGGGACCTTATGTAGACAGGTGTGTGCCTTTCCAAGTCATGTCCAATCAATTGAATTTATCACAGATAGACTGCAATCACGTCAAGGATGGTCAATGGAAACAGGATGCACCTGAGCTCAATTTCGAGTCTCATAGCAAAGGGGCTGAATACTTAGGCTGGGTTTCTGTACAGCACAATGTGACATCGGCTGATATAAAAAGGGCTTCATAAATACATTTGATTGATTGATTGATTGATTGATTGATGATGTAAATAAGGTATTTCTGTTTTTTAGTAGATTGCTGAGGGAAAAAATGATTTTAATACATTTTAGAAATGAAATGAAATGTAACAAAATGTGGAAAAAGTCAAGGGGTCTGAATACTTTCCGAATGCACTGGAGCAGGAACAGCCCTTCTCCACAGCATAGTGTTGATAAATAATTTCCACTTATCTAGGCTCATCCAATCAACTGAACAGGCTGCAGTGGCACTCTGAGCTGGTCAGTGGGGCTTTATAGTGGGGCTCTACAGTAGAACGTCTACGGCGGAACACCTATGAAGACTGGTCAAGGCTTTACCCAGTAATGGAATCAGACATTACTAGAGCAGAAGAGGCTGAAACTAGGTGACTGACATCTCTAGACGGGCCTCACGTAGCGAGACGTGGCCGAGCCCAACCCCACTCCCACCTCCACCTCCACTCCCACTCCCACCTCCGACTCACCAGCCACATGGATTCCTAAACCCCACCTCCCACCCCTTCGGCTCCATACACCCCGCTCTATACACCACCGCTCCATACACCCCGCTCCATACACCCCGCTCCATACACCCCGCTCCATGCACCCCGCTCCATGCACCCCGATCCATACACCCCGCTCCATAACCCCGCCCCATACACCCCGCCCCCATACAGCCCCGCCCCCACACCCCGCTCCATACACCCCGCTCCATACACCCCGCTCCATACACCCCGCTCCATGCACCCCGATCCATACACCCCGCTCCATACACCCCGCCCCATACACCCCGCCCCCATACACCCCGCCCCATACACCCGCCCTATACACCCCGCTCCATACACCCCGCTCCATACACCCCACTCCATACACCCCGCTCCATACACCCCGCTCTATACACCCCGCCCCATACACCCCGCTCTATACACCCCGCTCTATACACCCCGCTCCATACACCCCGCTCCATGCACCCCGATCCATACACCCCGCTCCATAACCCCGCCCCATACACCCCGCCCCCATACACCCCGCTCCATACAGCCCGCCCCATACACCCGCTCCATACACCCCGCTCCATACACCCGCTCTATACACCCCGCTCCATGCACCCCGATCCATACACCCCGCTCCATACACCCCGCCCCCATACACCCCGCCCCCATACACCCCGCCCCATACACCCCGCCCCATACACCCCGCTCCATACACCCCGCTCCATACACCCCGCTCCATACACCCCGCTCCATACACCCCGCGCTCTATACACCCACCCCCTCCATACACCCCGCTCCATGCACCCGATATACACCCGCTCTATACACCCCGCCCATACACCCCGCTCCATGCACCCCGATCCATACACCCCGCTCTATACACCCCGCTCTCCATACACCCCGCTCTATACACCCCGCTCCATACACCCCGCTCCATACACCCCGCTCTATACACCCCGCTCTATACACCCCGCTCCATACACCCCGCTCCATACACCCCGCTCTATACACCCCGCTCTATACACCCCGCTCCCATACACCCCGCTCTATACACCCCGCTCTATACACCCCGCTCCATACACCCCGCTCTGACAGATACAGTAGACCCCAACTCCAAAACTACAGAGCAAAGAGATAGTGAGAAAGAGACACTCAAGTGAGCCCATCACAAGCATCATAAGCAAACCAGTCCAATCCGGCACCCATAGATTTAAGCCCCTTGGGGTTCAAAGTACCCTGACAGTCAGTCAGCTGACATCAATGGGCCATGATGATGGTGATGGCTCCTCCCCATCCTTAGCTCAGACAAGCTCCTGTCCAGAGCAGCTTACAGTAAGTCTGTCTGTGACCCAATCCTATAGATGGGACTGAGGGATTTTACCATGGAAGATCTAGGCTTCGTCAAAAATGCTACCCTATTCCCTTTGCAGTGCACTACTGTTGTGCAGGGTAGTGCACCATTAAGGGAATATGGTACCATTTGGGATGCATACCTAAGGGAATCTGGTAGGGAAGATGAAGGCTGTGGTTTCAGAGGACGTTCCGAGGGGCAAACACATGGTATCTCTCATAACTCTTTGGGCACACACTGGTTGAATAAACGTTGTTTCCATATCATTTCTATGAAATTACGTTTCAACCAATGTGGAATAGACGCTGAATAGACGTCTGTGTCCAGTGGGATGTCCTGGAGTAGTGATGTGTGGTCAGGGTAGGGAGGGTAGGCAGTGCCTACCCTGTAAAAATGAATGAACATTTGTGGTGATCTGGTACAAAATGCGCATGGATGCTAGGGGAAAGTCAGCCTCAACGTGTGCCTTTTTCCCGCCCTTCAAACTCCAAACTCAAGGCATTGACATGACTTGCGCATGCGTGTTTCTACCCTATACTGCCAGCTTCGCTGCCTTTCATGTGTCAATATGTCCGCTTCATTTTCATTGCACTGGAATAATACATACTCGCTCCTGCCTGAGGACGTCACACATCGTCTGCAGCCTTTTGACAGTTACGTTCGTTTTACTGCTAGCTAAAGTAAGCTGATCAGGATGGCTGAAATATTGCATCTGAAACCGTTTCCAAAGTTGGATTTTCTAGCGAAACAGGGGGTGATAAGGAAGACCAACACCTGAGTTTAGGGACCAACATCAAAGGAAGGGACAGAAATAACATGATAATTTCAATCTGAGTGGTATCAACAAAAAAAACTGTCTCTGTGGCAGAGCTGCTAGCAGCCGACTCTTCCCCTGCCTGCTGTTCTCCACCAGTGACAGCGTGTGGACAACATCTGGTTACTGCGGACAACTTGCAGTCTCACATCCAAAAACGATATAGCTCTTAAGATAGATCTGGCATTGAATGAACAACAGAGATTGAACGTCAGCATGCACAATGCAAAGGTAAAAGAGAACTGTGAGATTCTGTAAGACCTAGCTAATTAATGCTACATCATGCTACCTACGTAGATAAACAGGAGTTGGCATTACGTGGCAACGATGAGAGTGCCTGCTCATCAAACAGGCCCAGGGGCAACTATGTGGAACTATTACATATGTCTTTGCTGAAAAGAATGAACAGTTAGCAACCCATTTAACGACCGCCACCATCTTTTTTTTTTTACAACACAAACCATCCACACACAAATGACAACATACAGATGCACACAAACAAAATGTAATCCATTTTAGAATAAGGCTGTAACGTAACACCAGTCTCAACGTCAACAGTGAAGAGGCAACTCCGAGATGCTGGCCTTCTATGCAGAAAGCAAAGAAAAAGCCATATCTCAGACTGGCCAATAAAAAGAAAAGATTAAGATGGTCAAAAGAACACAGACACTGGACAGAGGAACTCTGCCTTGAAGGCGAGCATCCCGGAGTCGCCTCTTCACTGTTAACGTTGAGACTGGTGTTTTGCGGGTACTATTTAAAGAAGCTGCCAGTGGAGGACTTGTGAGGCATTTGTTTCTCAAATTAGACACTCTAATGTACTTGTCCTCTTGCTCAGTTGTGCACCGGGGCTTCCCACTCCTATTTCTATTCTAGTTAGAACCAGTTTGTGCTATAACACAGCATTGTACGAAATCTTCAGTTTCTTGGTAATTTCTTGCATGGAATAGCCTTCATTTCTCAGAACAAGAATAGACTGACAAGTTTCAGAAAAAGGTCTTTGTTTGTAGCCATTTTGATCCTGTAATCGAACCCACAAATGCTGATGCTCCAGATACTCAATTAGTCGAAAGAAGGCCACTTTTATTGCTTCTTTAATCAGAACAATCGTTTTCAGCTGTGCTAACATAATTGCAAAAGGGTTTTCTAATTATCAATTAGCCTTTTAAAATGATAAACTTGGATTTGTAACGATTCTCCTCTTCGTCTGAGGAAGAGTAGTCAAGATCGGACCAAAATGCAGCGTGGTACGTGTCCATGTTAAATTTATTACAACTGAACACAAAACAACAAACGAAAATCGAAACAGTTCTGTATGGGGAAAACACAGACACAGAAAACAACTACCCACAACCCATAGTGGGAAAACAGGCTGCCTAAGTATGGTTCTCAATCAGAGACTGACAGCTGCCTCTGATTGGGAACCATACCAGGCCAAACACATAGAACTATAACACACAGAACAAACATAGAATGCCCACCCCAACTTACGCCCTGACCAAACTAAAATAGAGACATAAAAAAGGAACTAAGGTCAGGACGTGACAGGATTAGCTAACACAACGTGCCATTAGAACACAGGAGTGATGGTTGCTGATAATGGGCCTCTGTACACCTATGTAGATATTCCATTAAAAATCTTCCCTTTCCAGCTACAATAGTCATTTACAACATTAACAATGTCTATACTGTATTTCTGATCGATTTGATGTTATTTTAATGGACAAAAAATGTGCTTTTCTTTCAAAAACAAGGACATTTCTACGTGACCCCAAACTGTTGAACGGTAGTGTATATAAAGGGAAACTGTTGCAGTTAAAATAATCTTGACACCTACTTGGCATATAAATGCAGTTCAGAATAAATAGAATGAATTAGGTGACAAAATTGTAGTTTATGTGTGTTTGAGAGGCACACACACTGTTAGCGTGTTGAAGTGTGAAATTAGGCTGGCCCAGGAACAGTTTGTCAACTCCAACCGTTACGGTTAGTGAACCAGTGAGTAGGGGCAACCTAAACTATCACAACTCCCTCAGGCTGCAACATTAGCTGTAACAGTGTGTAGCAAACTGGGCCTATGGACGGAAGCTGTCTCATTCCACGAAGAGTGTCTTTTGGGTAGTGCAATTTTGTCGAACACTACTGTACCGCTCCGCTTTCCGCTGCATGCCTAACTCCCAACCCAACAAACATGTAGGCTGACTTGGCAGCCACACCGGGGGAGTACAGGATTCCAATGTCATGCTGGAAAATGTAACAGGACCCACACAGCTGATCTAGCAGGGAGAAGTGCTCTCAACGTCCATCTCCCAATGTTTGTCCTTATGGTAGTATTTACTTGAGAAACAGACAGAAGTCACGCAGCGATCGAGGTGGAACCTTGTTCTGTCCTCAGCCCCCTGTTTGTCTTCATGCACATGCTGTCCCTGCTGTAATACAGAGGGCAGAAAAGATCATTGTTGTGTGTCTGCTATTGTTTTACCCCTGTCGGCTGTGTTTTAAGGCATTGAACAAGCAAGAAAGAATGAGGTGAGCTTGCTTTAAATGTGTGACCAGTGACCATCATTCACACGCTCCACAGTATGAAGATGACCTTCACCAAACTATGTTCCCTCCTCACTTTCCTTCTCTTTGCACAACTTACCCCATCAATATCAGTCAAATGCTAAGCTTTACCGTAAAGCGTTCTTATCCGTGTTAAATATGCTACTCCATCCTCATCAATCAGACGGCTGATGAAGTTTGGCTGGCAGCTGCTAGCCAGGAGTCCTGCCAAGCCAATCCACATGGGCACAGACTGGTGATCCTGGTACATAGATATGGGGACATTGTCTGCCCTGACCCTCCTGTGCCACTGTTTCCAGGCCTGAGCAGCTTGGCACAGTGGGGACAGCATCTGGTTAGGGGAAGGGAGGGACACGTTCCTGCACGTCTCTCAACTGGGCAGGGGAGGAGGTATGTGCACTTGTCTTGTCCGCCTCTCTCTTCCAGCTGTGTATCTGGGAGAGGGGATATAATCCGTAAAGACAGAGGAAGTAGTAAACAGTGAACGTTGTAAACAGATCATATAAACCTACTTTACAGTAAGTGACTTGTGTGGATGTGGGCAATAGTGTATTATGGTTTTGATATTTGGCCCTCTGTGGCTATTGTACTGCTCTTTCTGGTGAATATAGTGCATAGAGACTGCCTGTGCTGCACAGATATAATTCCTTCCTCTTCAGCTAGTCCTCCAGATGTCCAGTGGATAAAACAACTTGGATAGATTGGTTTTCTCACTATGAAATGTAAAGTACATTTTGGACTGAGTGTTTTTTAACGCTGCTTTGGGTCGGATCCTGCTGACTGATTTGGAGGTAAACTCAGCGTGGCAGCAGCCAAGAATTTGGAACAGAGCTGAGGTGTACTGTGGCTTAAGTTGTTGTTAAGTGCTTATTGGAGCAACAGAGAGAGAGAGAGTGAAAGAAAGGGGTAAATACAGGGGAGAGAGAGTGAAAGAAAGGGGTAAATACAGGGGGAGAGAGAGTGAAAGAAAGGGGTAAATACAGGGGGAGAAAGAGTGAAAGAAAGGGGTTAATACAGGGGGAGAAAGAGTGAAAGAAAGGGGTAAATACAGGGGGAGAGAGAGTGAAAGAAAGGGGTAAATACAGGGGGAGAAAGGGTGAAAGAAAGGGGTTAATACAGGGAGAGAGAGTGAAAGAAAGGGGTAAATACAGGGGAGAGAGAGAGTGAAAGAAAGGGGTAAATACAGGGGGAGAAAGGGTGAAAGAAAGGGGTTAATACAGGGGAGAGAGAGTGAAAGAAAGGGGTAAATACAGGGGAGAAAGAGAGTGAAAGAAAGGGGTAAATACAGGGGGAGAAAGGGTGAAAGAAAGGGGTTAATACAGGGGAGAGAGAGTGAAAGAAAGGGGTAAATACAGGGGGAGAAAGAGAGTGAAAGAAAGGGGTAAATACAGGGGGAGAAAGGGTGAAAGAAAGGGGTTAATACAGGGAGAGAGAGTGAAAGAAAGGGGTAAATACAGGGGGAGAAAGAGAGTGAAAGAAAGGGGTAAATACAGGGGGAGAGAGAGTGAAAGAAAGGGGTAAATACAGGGGGAGAAAGAGTGAAAGAAAGGGGTTAATACAGGGGAGAAAGAGTGAAAGAAAGGGGTAAATACAGGGGAGAGAGAGAGTGAAAGAAAGGGGTAAATACAGGGGGAGAGAGAGTGAAAGAAAGGGGTTAATACAGGGGAGAAAGAGAGTGAAAGAAAGGGGTAAATACAGGGGGAGAGAGAGTGAAAGAAAGGGGTAAATACAGGGGGAGAAAGAGTGAAAGAAAGGGGTTAATACAGGGGAGAGAGAGTGAAAGAAAGGGGTTAATACAGGGGGAGAAAGAGTGAAAGAAAGGGGTAAATACAGGGGGAGAAAGAGTGAAAGAAAGGGGTAAATACAGGGGGAGAGAGAGTGAAAGAAAGGGGTTAATACAGGGGGAGAAAGAGAGTGAAAGAAAGGGGTAAATACAGGGGGAGAGAGAGTGAAAGAAAGGGGTAAATACAGGGGGAGAGAGAGTGAAAGAAAGGGGTAAATACAGGGGAGAAAGAGTGAAAGAAAGGGGTAAATACAGGGGAGAGAGAGTGAAAGAAAAGGGTTAATACAGGGGCAGAAAGGGTGAAAGAAAGGGGTTAATACAGGGGAGAGAGAGTGAAAGAAAGGGGTAAATACAGGGGGAGAAAGTGAGTGAAAGAAAGGGTTAATACAGGGGGAGAAAGAGTGAAAGAAAGGGGTAAATACAGGGGGAGAGAGAGTGAAAGAAAGGGGTAAATACAGGGGGAGAAAGAGTGAAAGAAAGGGGTAAATACAGGGGAGAGAGAGTGAAAGAAAGGGGTAAATACAGGGGGAGAAAGAGTGAAAGAAAGGGGTTAATACAGGGGGAGAGAGAGTGAAAGAAAGGGGTAAATACAGGGGGAGAAAGAGTGAAAGAAAGGGGTAAATACAGGGGAGAGAGAGTGAAAGAAAGGGGTTAATACAGGGGGAGAAAGAGTGAAAGAAAGGGGTAAATACAGGGGAGAGAGAGTGAAAGAAAGGGGTTAATACAGGGGAGAAAGAGTGAAAGAAAGGGGTAAATACAGGGGGAGAGAGAGTGAAAGAAAGGGGTTAATACAGGGGGAGAAAGAGTGAAAGAAAGGGGTTAATACAGGGGGAGAGAGAGTGAAAGAAAGGGGTAAATACAGGGGGAGAAAGAGTGAAAGAAAGGGGTTAATACAGGGGGAGAGAGAGTGAAAGAAAGGGATAAATACAGGGGGAGAGAGAGTGAAAGAAAGGGGTTAACACCCGGGGGAGAAAGAGTGAAAGAAAGGGGTAAATACAGGGGAGAAAGAGTGAAAGAAAGGGGTAAATACAGGGGGAGAGAGAAGAAAGAAAGGGGTAAATACAGGGGAGAAAGAAGAGTGAGAGAAAGGGGTTAATACAGGGGGAGAGAGAGTGAAAGAAAGGGTAAATACAGGGGGAGAAAGAGTGAAAGAAAGGGGTAAATACAGGGGGAGAGAGAGTGAAAGAAAGGGGTTAATACAGGGGGAGAAAGAGTGAAAGAAAGGGGTAAATACAGGGGAGAGAGAGTGAAATAAAGGGGTTAATACAGGGGAGAAAAGAGTGAAAGAAAGGGGTAAATACAGGGGAGAGAGAGTGAAAGAAAGGGGTTAATACAGGGGAGAAAGAGTGAAAGAAAGGGGTTAATACAGGGGGAGAGAGAGTGAAAGAAAGGGGTAAATACAGGGGGAGAAAGAGTGAAAGAAAGGGGTTAATACAGGGGAGAGAGAGTGAATGAAAGGGGTAAATACAGGGGGAGAGAGAGTGAAAGAAAGGGGTTAATACCCGGGGAGAAAGAGTGAAAGAAAGGGGTAAATACAGGGGAGAAAGGGTGAAAGAAAGGGGTAAATACAGGGGAGAGAGAAGAAAGAAAGAAGTAAATACAGGGGGAGAAAGAGTGAGAGAAAGGGGTAAATACAGGGGGGAGAAAGAGTGAAAGAAAGGGGTAAATACAGGGGAGAGAGAGTGAAAGAAAGGGGTAAATACAGGGGAGAGAGAGTGAAAGAAAGGGGTTAATACAGGGGAGAAAGAGAGTGAAAGAAAGGGGTAAATACAGGGGAGAGAGAGTGAAAGAAAGGGGTAAATACAGGGGGAGAGACAGTGAAAGAAATGGGTAAATACAGGGGGAGAGAGAGTGAAAGAAAGGGGTAAATACAGGGGAGAAAGAGTGAAAGAAAGGGGTTAATACAGGGGAGAGAGAGTGAAAGAAAGGGGTAAATACAGGGGGAGAAAGAGTGAAAGAAAGGGGTAAATACAGGGGAGAGAGAGTGAAAGAAAGGGGTTAATACAGGGGGAGAAAGAGTGAAAGAAAGGGGTAAATACAGGGGAGAGAGAGTGAAAGAAAGGGGTTAATACAGGGGGAGAAAGAGAGTGAAAGAAAGGGGTAAATACAGGGGGAGAGAGAGTGAAAGAAAGGGGTAAATACAGGGGGAGAGAGAGTGAAAGAAAGGGGTTAATACAGGGGGAGAGAGAGTGAAAGAAAGGGGTAAATACAGGGGGAGAAAGGGTGAAAGAAAGGGGTAAATACAGGGGAGAGAGAAGAAAGAAAGAAGTAAATACAGGGGGAGAAAGAGTGAAAGAAAGGGGTAAATACAGGGGAGAGAGAGTGAAAGAAAGGGGTAAATACAGGGGAGAAAGAGTGAAAGAAAGGGGTAAATACAGGGGAGAGAGAGTGAAAGAAAGGGGTTAATACAGGGGGAGAAAGAGAGTGAAAGAAAGGGGTAAATACAGGGAGAGAGAGAGTGAAAGAAAGGGGTAAATACAGGGGGAGAAAGGGTGAAAGAAAGGGGTAAATACAGGGGAGAGAGAGTGAAAGAAATGGGTAAATACAGGGGGAGAAAGAGTGTGAAAGAAAGGGGTAAATACAGGGGGAGAAAGGGTGAAAGAAAGGGGTAAATACAGGGGGAGAGAGAGTGAAAGAAAGGGGTAAATACAGGGGGAGAAAGAGTAAAAGAAAGGGGTAAATACAGGGGGAGAAAGAGTAAAAGAAAGGGGTAAATACAGGGGGAGTGTGTGTGTGTGTGTGTGTGTGTGTGTGTGTGTGTGTGTGTGTGTGTGTGTGTGTGTGTGTGTGTGTGTGTGTGTGTGTGTGTGTGTCTGTGTGTGTGTGTGTGCGTGTGTAGGTGTGTTGTTACCCCATGTACC
Source organism: Oncorhynchus nerka (assembly GCF_034236695.1). NCBI lineage: Eukaryota > Metazoa > Chordata > Actinopteri > Salmoniformes > Salmonidae > Oncorhynchus > Oncorhynchus nerka. Next base: position 19,599,962 of record NC_088412.1, read on the forward strand.
CTCAGTGTCACTAACCACACCACATCTGCACCGACGTGGACGCATCATAAGTACGACCTGTTTGCCCATGACCTCCCTCCCTCTCTCTCCCTCTCTCTCACCTCTTGTAGTGTGAGCGTTGTTATCAGTCTGACACTGGACCTGCTGGCAACTCAAGTCCAGTGGAGGAGTTTATGTAACGTTCGATGTAATGTTTTCTTTCCCAGTGCTTCTATGCACCAGCAACTGACTGCACATGACAATTGGTCGTAAGGAGAGGCAATGGCACACCTTGACTAACTATAATGGTCCCAAATCCTGAAAATTGATGGGAAAGAAATGACTTCAGCACATTATGTTGCTTACTCCTTATGACTCCAGCAGATGAAATGACCGTTTAAATGCAGTGAAGTGTATCATGGTCACAGATAGTGGTGTCCCAGTAACCTAGCTGCTACTGTCTACTACTGCCTCCCTTTGACACAGACCCCATTTAGCAGAGCACTGAGTTTATGTTCATGTTCAATAAACTGTCCTGTCCTTGACATGGGTTAGATAAATAACCCATTAGTGGTATGTTTCAGCCTTTAGATATCACACCACATGGATGACCCCATCATAAACTTACTCAACTCCAGCAGAAAGAAAATCACCCCAGCCAGTGCAGTGTCCATCACCGTACCCAGTACCCTGCCCTTTGACCGGTCTCCTTAGAGATGACAGGGTGCTAAGCAGCCGGCGTATCACTGGGCTCAGATAAGGACCACTCTGCTGTTTGTTCATATATCCCTCAGTGTAGTGGGTTGGTGAGGCCAGCCCTATCTCCCCATATATCCCTCAGTGTAGTGGGTTGGTGAGGCCAGCCCTATCTCCCCATATATCCCTCAGTGTAGTGGGTTGGTGAGGAGAGCCCTATCGCCCCATATATCCCTCAGTGTAGTGGGTTGGTGAGGCCAGCCCTATCTCCCCATATATCCCTCAGTGTAGTGGGTTGGTGAGGCCAGCCCTATCTCACATTCACATAAACACACTCATCGACATGGCATTTAGTCAAAGACGAGGGCCGGGAATGGAGACTTTGTGTGTTGGGATCAGGAAAGGAAGGGGTTGTGTACTTTGTATTGGTTTATACTGGTATGAGATTACTGGTATGCTTTCTGTCAGAATATGCAATGTATTGCATTTGAGACATATTTTGTTTTCAATGAGAATTAGACCAGCATGATTTGATAAGGCTGTGTGTCTACCATTGAATTCTTGGTTTTCTGGGCCAGCAATATGTTACTGTGTGTTCAGTTGAGTTCTACCTGCAGCAAACACGCCTATACACACCTCTGTCTTGATCTGCTGCCAGCATTGTTATCATGTTCTTAACTATCAGACTGCTGTTCTATTTCCTCCTTAGGGGAACCTAAACCCGGGGCTGTCTTAGTCCTACGTCAGTATTGGCTCAGACTGGTTAATGCCTGTATTTCAGGACATGGATCCATTCTGGTCACCTGTCTTAGCGTGTAGCTCAGTCGCTGGGTACTTATGTGTAGCTGTGGGTCGCTGTGGGTGTCTATAGATAGTGTGTATAACATCCTGTTCCAGGGTTCAATATCCCAGCAGCAATTCACTCTGAGACAACCGGCAATAATACAGCTGAAGCACAAAAGCTCAGCTTGCCTCTACTATGGTTCAACGGCAACAATGACTTCACACAGCTCAGGCTAGAAGACCTCTGCTACATACACACCCATCCCATGGGAGAGAGAGCCTGTCTGCAGTCTGCATGCCTGTGACATGTTCAGAACATGTCCCTATAACAGATCTCCCCCAGCATGTGGTCTGCTTTACAGGCTCTCAGGACAGGTCTTTCTCAGGGCTCAGCAGCGGAGAGAGTGAGAGGACTCACGCAGCGGTCGGGCATTCTGCCTGCTCAGTGATGATACTAGAGCAGGGTTATTAGGCCAACCAGACTGCATGTGGGTTTACACTTCCTCTGTTCTCTGTTTATTATCATGTTGCTAATACACCATCCTGAGACTCATTTATACATCATATTGGAGAGCAAATCCAAACAGTGGTAGTAGATAGTTGTCTCCTCACGATTTTGAACATGATCTATGTGCCGGAATTTTCATGACATTGTCATGGCGATCTCAGTAGCTGACGGGAGAAGTCCTTTTGTCAGTCCCCCGGGGATAGAGCTGAGCCCTCCCCTCCCCCTCACATTCCTAACCCTAATATACAGTATTGTTTAACTATCCTTGCGGGGACACGCAATTTACCATTCAAAATCCTATTTTCCCTGAACCCTAACCATAAACCTAACTCTAACCCTAATCTTTACAAATGACATACCACTCGCGTTGAGTAAAGCCAGTGTGTCTATGTATGCAGATCACTCAACACTATACACGTCAGCTACTACAGTGGGTGAAATCACTGCAACACTTAATTAACAAAGAGCTGCAGTTAGTTTGCTGCAGTTAGTTTGTCACCTCATTTGCTCACATTGTATATAGACTTATTTTTCTACTGTATTATTGACTGTATGTTTGTTTTACTCCATGTGTAACTCGTGTGTTGTTGTATGTGTTGTATGTGTTGAACTGCTTGGCTTTATCTTGTCCAGGTCGCAGTTGTAAATGAGAACTTGTTCTCAACTAGCCTACCTGGTTAAATAAAGGTGTTCTCAACTAGCCTACCTGGTTAAATAAAGGTGTTCTCAACTAGCCTACCTGGTTAAATAAAGGTGAAATAAAAAAATAATAAAATACGTTTCAGAATGGGTGGCAAGGAATAAGTTAGTCCTAAATATTTCAAAACTAAAAATCATTGTATTTGAGACAAATCATTCACTAAACCCTAAACCTCAACTAAATCTTGTAATACATCGTGTGGAAAATGAGCAAGTTGAGGTGACTAAACTGCTTGCAGTAACCCTGGATTTTAAACTGTCCATGGTCAAAACATGTTGGATCAACAGTAGCTAAGATGGGGAGAGGTCTGTCCATAATAAAGTGCTGCTCTACCGTCTTAACAACACCATCAACAAGGCAGGTCTTACAGGCTCTAGTTCTGTCGCACCTGGACTACTGTTCAGTCATGTGGTCAGGTGCCAAAAAGAGGGACCCCTGAAAATTACAATTATCTCAGAACAGTGGAGCACGGCTGGCCGTTCAATGTACACAGAGAGCTAACATTAATAACATGCATGTACATCTCTCATGGCTCAAAGTGGAGGAGAGATTGACTTCATCACTACTTGTTTTTGTAAGAAGTGTTGACAAACTACTAGCACACAGCTCAGACACCCATGCATACCCCACAAGACATGCCATGACCATACGTCTCTTCACAATCCCCAAGTCAGAACAGACTATGGAGGCACACAGTACTACCTAGAGCCATTACTACATAGAACTCTATTCCAGATCAGGTAACTGATGCAAGCAGTATAATGAGATTTAAAAAAACAGATCAAATACACCTTATGGAACAGCAGGGACTGTAAAGAGACACACACAGGCACAGACACACATACACACGATAAGACACGCACTCTACACACATGTACATATGGATGTTGTATTGTAAATATGTAATAGTGGAGTAGTGGCCTGAGGGAACACACTAAATGTATTGGGTAAAGTGTTATGAAATGTAATGTCATGTAATCTTTTTAATTGTATATAACTGCCTTAATGTTGATGGCCCCAGGAAGAGTAAGCTGATGGGGATCCTTAATAAATACAAATACAAGCTCTAACCTTAACCCCAAAACCTAAACCGAATTCCTAACCCGAATTCCTAACCCGAATTCTAATCCTAACACTAATTCTACCTGAACCCTAAACGCCCTAGAAATAGCATTTGGCCTTGTGAAGACTAACATAATGACACCAGTTGGTCAAATTTTTGTTTGTTTACTATTCTTGTGTGGACTTCTGTTCCCCACAAGTATAGTTAAACATGTCCACACAAACACACAGGCACACACACATGCATGCACGCAGACAACTTTGCCTGTCCTCGGTGCAGTGTGTGCAATGCCTTCCTCAGCAGGCTTGGTTGAGCGAGCACAAGAGGGGCTTGAGCTCTGTTACTGTTAGAACCACCTCCCTCCTCTCCCTCTCTCTCTCCCTCCTCTCCCTCTCTCCCTCCCTCCTCTTCCTGTCTCTCTCCCTGTCTCTCTCCCTCCTCTCCCTCTCTCTCTCCTGCCTCTCCCTGTCTCTCTCTCCCTCCTCTCCCTCTCTCTCTCCCTCCTCTCCCTGTCTCCCTCCCTCCTCTCCTGTCTCTCTCCCCTCCTCCCCTCTCTCCTCTCTCCCTCCCTCCTCTCCCTGTCTCTCTCCCTCCTCTCCCTCTCTCTCTCCCTCCTCTCCCTCCTGTCTCTCTCCCTCCTCTCCCTCCTCTCCTCCCTGTCTCTCTCCCTCCCTCCCTGTCTCTCTCCCTCCCTCCTCTCCCTCCTCTCCCTGTCTCTCTCCCTCCTCTCCCTCTCTCTCTCCGCCTCTCCCTGTCTCTCTCTCCCTCCTCTCCCCTCTCTCTCCCTCCCTCCTCTCCTCTCCCTGTCTCCCTCCCTCCTCTCCCTGTCTCCCTCCCTCCTCTCCCTGTCTCTCTCCCTCCTCTCCCTCTCTCTCTCCCTCCTCTCCCTGTCTCTCTCCCTCCTCTCCCTCTCTCTCTCCCTCCTCTCTCTCTCTCTCTCTCTCCCTCTCCCCTCTTTCTCTCTCCCTCTCTCTCTCCTCTCTCTCTCTCTCCCTCCTCTCCCTTCTCTCTCCCTCCTCTCCCCTCTCTCTCTCCCTCCTCTCCCTGTCTCTCTCCCTCCTCTCCCTCTCTCCTCCTCTCCTCTCTCTCCTCCTCTCCCTCTCTCTCCCCTCCTCTCCCTCTCTCTCCCTCCTCTCCCTCCTCTCCCTCCTCTCTCTCTCTCTCCCTCCTCTCCCTGTCTCTCTCCCTCCTCTCCCTGTCTCTCTCCCTCCTCTCCCTGTCTCTCTCCCTCCTCTCCCCCTCTCTCTCCCTCTCCCTGTCTCTCTCCCTCCTCTCCCCGTCTCTCTCCCTCCCCTCTCTCTCTCCCTCCTCTCCCTCTCTCTCTCCCTCCTCTCCCTGTCTCTCTCCCTCCTCTCCCTCTCTCTCTCTCTCTCCCTCTCTCTCTCCCTCCTCCCTCTCCCCTGTCTCTCTCTCCCTCCTCTCCCTGTCTCTCCCTCCTCTCCCTCTCTCTCTCCCTCCTCTCCCTCCTCTCCCTCTCCCTCCTCTCCCTCCTCTCTCCCTCCCTCTCTCCCTGTCTCCCTCCCTCCTGTCTCTCTCCCTCCTCTCTCCCTCCTCTCCCTCTCTCTCTCCCTCCTCTCCCTGTCTCTCTCCCTCCTCTCCCTCTCTCTCCCTCCTCTCCCTTTCTCTCTCCCTCCTCTCCCTCTCTCTCTCCCTCCTCTCCCTGTCTCTCTCCCTCCTCTCTCTCTCTCTCCCCTCCTCTCCCTGTCTCTCTCCCTCCTCTCTCTCTCTCCCTCCTCTCCCTCTCTCTCTCCCTCTCTCTCCCTCTCTCTCTCCCTCCCTCTCTCCCTGTCTCTCTCCCTCCTCTCCCTGTCTCTCCCTCCCTCCTCTCCCTCTCTCTCTCCCTCCTCTCCCTGTCTCTCTCCCTCCTCTCCCCCTCTCTCTCCCTGTCTCTCTCCCTCCTCTCTCCCTCCTCTCCCCGTCTCTCTCCCTGTCTCTCACTCCCTCCTCTCCCTCTCTCTCTCCCTCCTCTCCCTGTCTCTCTCCCTCCTCTCCCTCTCTCTCTCTCTCTCTCTCTCCCTCCTCTCCCTGTCTCTCTCTCCCTCCTCTCCCTGTCTCTCCCTCCTCTCCCTCTCTCTCTCCCTCCTCTCCCTGTATATCTCCCTCCTCTCCCTCCTCTCTCCCTCCTCTCCCTGTCTCTCTCCCTCCTCTCCCTCTCTCTCCCACCTCCTTTCCCTGTCTCTCGCTGTCTCCCTATGTTATCTTTGTTTCTGTTACTCTCACTCTCTCTATTTGCCCCTTATGGCCTGTCTTAATCTGACTCCAGCGCTCTGATTCAGTCCATCTGACCCACCCACCCTCTCATCTGTCTGCCTAGGTTAAAGTAATACATGGCTGATATGGGAAGCCTGTAAAGATGTACAGTAGGATATTGATTTGAACCAGTTTGCTACAGCAGCAAAATAATCCTGTAGCAACAATACATTTGAATTATTATGTGGATTATAATGTCTGACAGTCTGACATTTTAAAGTGGAAATGACAAACTTTAGAACCCATTTTAAACCTTGAATACACAGCACGTTTGCAATTCTCAGCATCAAAAGAGTGATCAAATTAAGATCCTACATCTGTATAGAGTGACTAATCATGTGTTTGTTTACCCCTTTTTCTCTGTTGATGACATGCTGTGAATGCCAAACCAACCCTTTCTCCCCTAGCAACTCGCTCGGAGGGCCCTCCATTGTTCCGTGTTGCTAACACAACTCTGAGGGTAACTTAAAGAGTGGTGAGGGGATCAAATAAAACCATCAACTTCAGAACACACTTGTGACTTGAATGATGCAATTCTTGTTCCAGATTATTAGATAATAAAACAAGCATTAAATTCAAATGAGGAAATTTCACCTGGCGTTCGACAAGAAATACAGTGCATTCGGAAAGTATTCAGACCACTTGACTTTTTCCACATTTTGTTATGTTACAGCCCTATTTTAAAATTGAGTGAAATAGTTTTTCCCCCTCATTAATCTACACACAATACCCCATAATGACAAAGCAAAAATTGGTTTTTAGAAATTTGTGAAATTTGATAAAAATTACTACATTTAGCTATCGCATTTACATACGTTTTCAGACCCTTTACTCAGTACTTTGTTGAAGCACATTTGGCAGTGATTACAGCCTCGACTTCTTGGGTATGGGGATACAAGCTTGGCACAGCTGTATTTGGGGACTTTCTCCCATTCTTCTCTGCAGATCCTCTCAAGCTCTGTCAGGTTGGATAGGGAACGTTGCAGCACAGCTATTTTTAGGTCTCTCCAGAACTGTCCGGACTCTGGCTGTGCCACTCAAGGACATTCAGAGACTTGTCCCGAAGCCACCCCTGCGTTGTCTTGGCTGTGTGGTTAGGGTCGTTGTCCTATTGGAAGGTGAACCTTCACCCCAGTCTGAGGTCCTGAGTGCGCTGGAGCAGGTTTTCATCAAGGATCTCTCTGTACTTTGCTCCGTTCATCTTTGCCTCGATCCTGACTAGTCTTCCAGTGTCTGCAGCTGAGAAACATCCACACAGCATGATGCTGCCACCACCATGCTTCACCGTAGGAATGGTGCAAAATTTCCTCCAGACGTGATGCTTGGCATTCAGGCCAAAGAGTTTAATCTTGGTTTCACCAGACCAGAGAATCTTGTTTAGGTGCCTTTTGGCAAACTCCAAGCAGGCTGTCATGTGCCTTTTACTGAGGAGTGGCTTACGTCTGGCCACTACCATAAAGGCCTGATTGGTGGTGTGCTGCAAAGATGGTTGTACTTTTGTAAGGTTCTCCCATCTCTACAGAGGAACTCTGGAGCTCTTTCAGAGTGACCATCAGGTTCTTGGTCACCTCCCTGACCAAGGCCCTTCTCCCCCGATTGCATAGTTTTGCCGGGCAGACAGCTCTAGGAAGTGTCTTGGTGGTTCCAAACTTCTTTCATTTAAGAATGATGGAGGCCACTGTGTTCTTGGAAACCTTCAATGCTGCAGACATATTATTTGGTACCCTTCCCCAGATCTCTGCCTTGAGGACAATTCCTTTGACCTTATGGCTTGGTTTTTGCTCAGACATGCACTGTCAACTGTGGGACCTTATATAGACAGGGTGTGACTTTCCAAATCATGTCTCCCGAGTGGCGCAGCATTCTAAGGGACTGCATCTCAGTGCTAGAGGTGTTACTACAGACCCTGGTTCGATCCCGGGGCTGTATCACAACCAGCCGTGATCGGGAGTCCCATAGGGGGTGAACAATTGGCCCACCATCGTCCAAGTTAGGGAAAGGTTTGGCCAGGGTAGGCTGTCATTGAAATTAAGAATTTGTTCTTAACTGACTTTTTTATTTATTTTTTATTATTATTTATTTTTTTACCTTTATTTAACCAGGCAAGTCAGTTAAGAACACATTCTTATTTTCAATGACGGCCTGGGAACAGTGGGTTAACTGCCTGTTCAGGGGCAGAACGACAGATTTGTACCTTGTCAGCTCAGGGGTTTGAACTCGCAACCTTCCGGTTACTAGTCCAAAAAATTTCCATTCAATTGAATTTAGCGTAGGTTAACTGCAATCAAGTTGTTGAAAGATCTCAAGGATGATCAATGGAAACACGATGCACCTGAGCTCAATTTTAAGTCTCACAGCGCCGGGTCCAGCCTTGTTGCAGTGGATAAGACGACCAAACAGGCTGGGGCGGAAGTGGCTTGAGGATAAAGTGGGGGTTTGGGGGAGTGGCTTGAGGATGAAGTGGGGGTTTGGGGGGAGTGGCTTGAGGATGAAGTGGGGGTTTGGGGGTGGGGGTGGCTTGAGGATAAAGTGGGGGTTTGGGGGGGGGTGGCTTGCGGATGAAGTGGTGGTTTGTGGGGGGAGTGGCTTGAGGATAAAGTGGGGGTTTGGGGGGCGGAAGTGGCTTGAGGATAAAGTGGGGGTTTGGGGGGGGTGGAGTGGCTTGAGGATGCGTGCATTTTGGGATACCACTTCGCTCTGAAGCCTGCAGCGTAGCTTGCTCGGTCAAAGTGGCTAGCTATCAAATTAGCCCCTACACCCTCCATCATTTTCACTCCCTCCGTTTTGGCGGAGGCTCACATGAACAGAGGCGCACATGAACACACAAATGGAGGGGCAAGGGGAAGGGGGTGATTTGGGATTCAGCCATGACTAGGGCATAGTGGAGAAAGGCAGTACTGTACAGCATAGCCGCTGCTGGTGGGGTAATGCGTTCAGTGATGGTATCAGTAGTCATGTCTATAAGTAGACTAAACACGCAGGCTCAGCTGTGACCAGGGTCTATGTCCCTGTGTAACAGGTCTCTGTTTACACAATGGGTGTTGCTCAACATGCATATTACCGTGCTCCGCACTCTCATGCTCCGAGTGCGTTCTCCGACGACATTCACTTGAGTACGTTCTTGTGAGGACGTGAGTGTGGAGAATGCATTAAACATTACATTTGAGAAGCACTCGCACTCCCCCTACTGTATTACCTCACACTTCACCTCCCCATTCACTGAACCTTCTTCCAGTCAGGACAATGGCAATAGATACAAAACAAGATATACACAAAGCAACCGTTTTACTTCATAACTATCAGCTAGTTATACGTGAATCGTAATAATGTAGATCACCAGATAGTTTAACAGGCAAAGATGACTTAAAATGAATATTATGCAAGATAGGTGTCAATTTGCTATTTGTTAGCTAGCCAATTAGCCAAGATAAATATGCCAAAATTAACACAGTATGTATTTATTAACGTATCAAAATAAAATATTGTAGTCAAGCAACATATGAGATGTGAATAAACAACATTTCATTTCGAAATCAGAGGGTAATTTCTCTCGCTTCAGCTCAAATAATGGCCGCCATTGATTTCAAGAATTGTTGCCTCATTTTTTACGTGGTTGCGTCATATTTCTTTGCATTGAAGCTTGCATCAATGTACAAACGGAGTACACCTTTGAATAGTGCCCTCCGTGCTCTGTTTCGCAAACTTTGATTTGGACTCATACTCTGACCTTCACGTGCTCCAATTTGTGTGCTCGGAACATTTTAAGAAACATCCAATGTCTGTACTCAGTACTCAGTACTGTAGTCAGCCAGCCAGCCAGTCAGTCAGTCACTCAACCAGTTAGTTAGTCAGTCAGCCAACCAGTCAGTCACTCCACCAGTGAGTCAGTCTGTTAGTCAAACAGTTAACCAGCCAGCCAGTCAGTCAGTCACTCAACCAGTCACTCAGCCAGTCAGTCAGTTTGTTAGTCAAAAAGTTAGTTAGTCAGCCAACCGACCAACCAGTCAGTCAGTCAGTCAGTCTGGTAGTCAAACAGTTAGTCAGTCAGATAACTAGTCAATCAGTCAGACAGGCAAACAGTTAGTCAGCCAACCAGTCAGTCATTTAGTCTGGTAGCAATAAAGCATTGTAGCATTTGAGAGGGAACAGTTTGGAGATTATGGGAAAATTATTAGACCAAAGTTGAGGATGCAACAGTTCACCTGACACAAGACTGTTGATTTTATGTGCATTTTACATTTACTGTACTTCTTTGCCACATTTGTTTGATAACAAAATCTGGAAATATTCTGAAACATTCAGTAACATGAAAATAATATTCCTGGAAAATGTGTTGTAGGTGCAACATAAGACAATACAAATGACAAGGGTTTGATTGAGAGGACTAACTGGTGTCTCCAAGTGGGCACACACCTCTCTAAAGTGTTCACAGTTCCTAAGTCATTTCATTGCACTTTTATGACACAAAGAAATCTTCGACTATACGTTTTTTTTTAGCTCTCTTAGCTCTGCCGTTGAGGAACTAGAGCAGCACACTTGTAGTTGTTTTGTTTGGAACACAACCCTGCATCAACCCCATCACACAATTACTGTGCATTGTTATAAATCGCACCATTATAAATCGCAATCTAGGTCAGGTGGGCATTGAAAGCTTGTTCTATTGCCGACATGACTAGCTAAGTTATTAATTACACTGCTCAAAAAAATAAAGGGAACACTTAAACAACACAATGTAACTCCAAGTCAATCACACTTCTGTGAAATCAAACTGTCCACTTAGGAAGCAACACTGATTGACAATAAATTTCACATGCTGTTGTGCAAATGGAATAGACAACAGGTGGAAATTATAGGCAATTAGCAAGACACCCTCAATAAAGGAGTGGTTCTGCAGGTGGTGACTACAGACCACTTCTCAGTTCCTATGCTTCCTGGCTTATGTTTTGGTCACTTTTGAATGCTGGCGGTGCTTTCAATCTAGTGGTAGCATGAGACGGAGTCTACAACCCACACAAGTGGCTCAGGTAGTGCAGCTCATCCAGGATGGCACATCAATGCGAGCTGTGGCAAGAAGGTTTGCTGTGTCTGTCAGCGTAGTGTCCAGAGCATGGAGGCGCTACCAGGAGACAGGCCAGTACATCAGGAGACGTGGAGGAGGCTGTAGGAGGGCAACAACCCAGCAGCAGGACCGGAGCACTGCCAGAGCCCTGCAAAATGACCTCCAGCATGCCACAAATGTGCATGTGTCTGCTCAAACGGTCAGAAACAGACTCCATGAGGGTGGTATGAGGGCCCGACGTCCACAGGTGGGAACACCAAGATTGGCAAATTCGCCACCGGCGCCGTGTGCTCTTCACAGATGAAAGCAGGTTCACACTGAGCACATGTGACAGACGTGACAGTCTGGAGACGCCGTGGAGAACGTTCTGCTGCCTGCAACATCCTCCAGCATGACCGGTTTGGCGGTGGGTCAGTCATGGTGTGGGGTGGCATTTCTTTGGGGGGCCGCACAGGCCTCCATGTGCTCGCCAGAGGTAGCCTGACTGCCATTAGGTACCGAGATGATATCCTCAGACCCCTTGTGAGACCATATGCTGGTGCGGTTGGCCCTGGGTTCCTCCTAATGCAAGACAATGCTAGACCTCATGTGGCTGGAGTGTGTCAGCACTTCCTGCAAGAGGAAGGCATTGATGCTATGGACTGGCCCGCCCGTTCCCCAGACCTGAATCCAATTGAGCACATCTGGGACATCATGTCTCGCTCCATCCACCAACGCCACATTGCACCACAGACTGTCCAGGAGTTGGCGGATGCTTTAGTCCAGGTCTGGGAGGAGATCCCTCAGGAGACCATCCGCGACCTCATCAGGAGCATGCCCAGGCGTTGTAGGGAGGTCATACAGGCACGTGGAGGCCACACACACTACTGAGCCTCATTTTAAGGACATTACATAAAGTTGGATCAGCCTGTAGTGTGGTTTTCCACTTTAATTTTGAGTGTGACTCCAAATCCAGACCTCCATGGGTTGATAAATTTGATTTCCATTGATCATTTTTGTGTGATTTTGTTGTCAGCACATTCAACTATGTAAAGAAAAAAGTATTTCATAAAAATATTTCATTCATTCAGATCTAGGATGTGTTATTTCAGTGTTCCCTTTATTTTTTGGAGCAGTGTATGATCTTAGAGCGTTAGGGTTTCACAGGGCAATTCAGTTTTGGTGCGCATAGAAAGGAGTCATGTGTGAAATTTTCTTCACCATAGACAAACATAGGCTCATTCTTTTCAGAAGGGTATTTTTTAAAATGTATTTAACGAGGTAAGTCAGTTAAAAACTAATTCTTAATGCCGGCCTACCCCATGACTCCCAATCACAGCCAGCCTGGAATCGAACCGGGGTCTGTAGTGACACCTCTGGCACAGAGATGCAGTGCCTTAGACCGCTGCGCCACTCGGGAGCCCAATGACACCATGTCATATGACACCATGTCATTATGTAACTGTATATTAAACACATTGACACTGTATATGACATAGGTTTTATGATATGGAAATGTGAAGTCCAGCTTGTTTGATATCAAATCATTTTTTATTATAATCCTCAAAGTCTCATCTTTCAGAATACATCCTGTCATTTTAATGTACAGCATTTCCCTCACTCAGACAACAACAAATTAGCAAAAGTTGCTCAATTAGCAGGAGGGATGGGGGCAGCTTCTTGTCGCATGTGGTGTTCAAGTTCAGAAAAGCTGCCAGTCAAAACACATACAGCGCTGTGAAGCACACAAACTGAGCTCTGACGTCATGTATAGCATGTTACTGTACAGCCACTGCGTACTCCCGAAACAAACCCTCCCCTAACCCAGAAGACGCTGGGCCAATTGTTACTCTTGAAACAAATAGTTTATTATCTACATTGGCACAGCAGTGTCTAGCCTAGGTACTGTTGTACTTGGTACTGTGGTTGCCATGGAGAGGCCCAGTGTTGTAATGACATAGTGATGAGTGAATGTCCTGAAACAGGATGTCCTCTAAATGAAGACCTCTGGGAGCAGGAGGACTATGTTAAAGAGGCCAACTCTATTCCTCCTGGGTAAATAAACACTCTGTCTCTTTCTCTCTGTGTTCAAAACACCTGCTGCAGTGCCAGCTTAGACCTACGGCTAGACACTATGCTTCAATGAAATACCATGCATTTCTCTCATCTGTGACCTTGGAATACATTGAGAGGTGTGGGGCTGGAATTCATCTTTGAACGTGAACATGTACGTACTGTTAGACACGTCCATTAGACAGAGTCATTGACCAGAGCACAAAACAGACATGAGTACTGTATGGGGTCTGTTAGGTTTAGACTTAGACTCCATAGGATCAAGCCCTGGCAGCTTACTGCAGGTTGGTCTCAGATGGAGCTGCTGCTGTCTCCTTGCTCCATGCCCTCCTCGCAAATACTCAGCACCCACACCCCTCTCTCTACACCAGGCCTGACCAGGGAGCTTTACTCTAGCTTGACCCAGTTTTGGTGTGGATATATGGGTTGGTGCCCCTACAGACTCAGGTTAGGATTTGGTGAGGATAAGCTGATCCTAGATCTTTGACTTAGGGTAGCTTCTACCTGGAACTATGAGGTCTGATACCTTCTCTCTGTTCTACCCCTCAAACGTCCACCACGCCATCCAATTTAGCCCAGCACAGGGCCCTACATTCCAGTACATTAGGGTTAAGGTTACGGTTAGGTTTAGGAGTTAGGTTAAAAGGTTAAAGGGTGAAGGAGGGGGTTAGATTTTACATTTACTTTGTTAAGTCTATGAGACCAGGCTGAACAGCTTCAGTTCAACCCTTCAAGGATACACCTCATTAGGAACTCTTATCAGTGTTGTTAACACTTCATGTGTTGATGCGATGTTTGTTGCTGATGGAAAGAATGCAATGATGTAAGAACAGGAGTGAGATTTTCTTGTTTACTCTTTCCTATGATCTGGACATTCCATTAAAGGCTCAGTGCAGTCAACATGAAGTTGTTGTTGTTGTTGTATCATACTGTACAATAACTGATGAAACTAACACTGTAAAAGTGTGATTTTCTATACCAGTGTCCTTCATAATTGCTGGCTGAAATACAATCTACACAGGACCTTGCATGGGTGGAGTTTCGGCTTGGCTGGTGACATCACCAGGAGATAAATTAGTTAATAGACCAATAACAAAGAGAGTTCCAAACCTCTCTGCCAATAACAGCTAGTTTTCTGTTTTCCCCTCAAAACTTAAACCATAGTCTTGGCAAAATTCTTCTTAAGAAATAGTTTTTTGCAAAAAATCTTTTTTGTGTGTTTTTTTTGTCCATTTTATTGGATAACTATTATAGTAAGTTGTTGCCCATAAATTATTTGATATATAAAACGGCTGCATTGGGGACTTTTACTAACCCTCTTTCTCTCTCTCCCTTCCTCTCCCCGTTTCTCTCTCTTCAGTCTGATGAATGATCCTTCCCCTAGTCCCGTCCTCCGTCATGGTCGACATGGAGAGCCACTGCCGGCCTCCGTCCCCCCTAGAGGATTCGGTGCTGGGCAGCCCGCTGTGTGGGGACTTCATCGGGGGCATGGAGGAGCTGCAGGACATCTCCCAATCCATCCACGGTGATGCCCACAGCTCCTTTGACGTCCCTGAGTACCAGTCCCAGTCAAGTAACGGCTCTGGCTCTGAAGGATCCACCTTTCTAGGTATAGAGCCATACCTTCAATGGTTCGAAGTAGTGTGATGGTAGTGTGATGGTAGTGTGATAGTAGTGTGATAGTAGTGTGATGGTAGTGTGATAGTAGTGTGATAGTAGTGTGATAGTAGTGTGATGGTAGTGTGATGGTAGTGTGATAGTAGTGTGATGGTAGTGTGATAGTAGTGTGATAGTAGTGTGATGGTAGTGTGATAGTAGTGTGATAGTAGAGTGATAGTAGTGTGATGGTAGTGTGATAGTAGTGTGATAGTAGTGTGATGGTAGTGTGATAGTAGTGTGATAGTAGTGTGATGGTAGTGTGATGGTAGTGTGATAGTAGAGTGATAGTAGTGTGATGGTAGTGTGATGGTAGTGTGATGGTAGTGTGATAGTTGTGTGATGGTAGTGTCGATGGTAGTGTGTTGTGCTTGGTTTATTGCCTATTGCTGTCTCACACACGTTATGCCTTCCCTTTAACTTCTCTTCCCTTATAGAAACGTTAACACTTCCTTTACAGAAACATTGAGACTTCCCTCATAGTAACGTTGAGACTCCCCTCATAGAAACGTTGAGACTTCCCTTATAGAAACGTTGAGACTTCCCTTATAGAAATGTTGAGACTTCCCTTATAGAAACGTTGAGACTCCCCTCATAGAAACGTTGAGACTTCCCTTATAGAAACGTTGAGACTTCCCTTATAGAAACGTTGAGACTTCCCTTATAGAAACGTTGAGACTCCCCTCATAGAAACGTTGAGACTTCCCTCATAGAAACGTTGAGACTTCCCTTATAGAAACATTGAGACTTCCCTCATAGAAACGTTGAGACTTCCCTTATAGAAACGTTGAGACTCCCCTCATAGAAACGTTGAGACTCCCCTCATAGAAACGTTGAGACTTCCTTTACAGAAACGTTGAGACTTCCCTTATAGAAACGTTGAGACTTCCCTTATAGAAACACTAAGACTTCCCTCATAGAAACGTTGAGACTTCCCTCATAGAAATGTTGAGACTCCCCTCATAGAAACGTTGAGACTGCCCCCATAGAAACGTTGAGACTCCCCCCATAGAAACGTTGAGACTTCCCTTATAGAAACGTTGAGACTCCCCTCATAGAAACGTTGAGACTTCCCTTATAGAAACACTGAGACTTCCCTTATAGAAACGTTGAGACTTCCCTTATAGAAACGTTGAGACTTCCCTTACAGAAACGTTGAGATTTCCCTCATAGAAACGTTGAGACTCCCCTCATAGAAACGTTGAGACTTCCATTATAGAAACGTTGAGACTTCCCTCATAGAAACGTTGAGACTCCCCTCATAGAAACGTTGAGACTTCCCTCATAGAAACGTTGAGACTCCCCTCATAGAAACGTTGAGACTTCCCTTATAGAAACGTTGAGACTTCCCTTATAGAAACGTTGAGACTTCCCTTATAGAAACATTGAGACTTCCCTCATACTTCCCTCAGAAACGTTGAGACTTCCCTTATATAAACGTTGAGACTCCCCTCATAGAAACGTTGAGACTTCCCTCATAGAAACGTTGAGACTTCCCTTATAGAAACGTTGAGACTTCCCTCATAGAAACGTTGAGACTTCCCTTATATAAACGTTGAGACTCCCCTCATAGAAATGTTGAGACTTCCCTTATAGAAACGTTGAGACTTCCCTCATAGAAACGTTGAGACTTCCCTTATATAAACGTTGAGACTTCCCTTATATAAACGTTGAGATTTCCCTTATAGAAATGTTGAGACTTCAAGTGCCTTATACTTAGGGCCAGGTTTTTTCCTAGTGTGCCTGTCTAATAGTTTCTTAGTTTTCCTAAAAGTAAGAATGAGTAGTCTACGGTGTAGTAATCCTGTCGTAAACCAGCTCTAAATCAAATCAAATCAAAATATATTGGTCACACACACATATTTAGCAGATGTTATTGCTAGTGTAGCGAAATGCTTGTGTTCCTAGCTCCAACAGTGCAGTAGTATCTCTATGTTGTTATTGTTTGACCATGTGTTTCCTGATCATTCAGGAGCCCTCCTCACATAGCTCATCGCTAATTCACCCTGACTCAGAGGGTTCAGAGAGGACACTCGGCTTGTTTAACCTCTGACCTTACCCAGGGTAACAGAGATGCTTTTGGCAGAGGGGTTAACTGTTATGTTACACCCCGCCCCCCAACAGATTGTCTGTCTGACATACATTACACCCCAAGGCCACGTTCCTGTTCCCCACACTTCCACGGAAGACTTCCTCAATCCACAAACATTCCTCAACTCACAATCTGTGTACCAAATGGCACTGTATTACCTATAGAGTGCACTGCTGTTGACCAGGGCCCTAGTCTATATAGGGAATAGGGTGCCATTTTGGACACAGACACACAATATTTGTGTAAACAATAACTTGTTTGTGTCCAATAGAAACCACCTGGATGTGTTAGCAAATATGTTACTACATAGTAGTTAGTATGCAACAGGCATTGAAAGAGTGACGGGTGTTAGAATTTAAATCTAGAGGAAAAGAGGGGATGGTGTATTGACAAAATGGAAGAGGGGGAAGAGGTTTTAGGGGAAGAGGAGTGGAGGGGGGAGCATCATGGAAAATAGCATTTGATGATGTCATGGAAAAGTCATGGAGAGTGTGTTGGAGAAGTGTTGGCTGTTTATGGTTGTTGATGGAATGGTGACTGAGGGAGGAAGAGAGAGAAGCAGACACTGAGTATCTGTGATATCATATTATTTTCCTGTCTACAGTGTAGGCTGTAGAGTGTGGTCTGTGTGACACGTGCAGGTGGTCCAAGGCCTTAATATTTATAAGCCTGTTTTGGCTTCTCTCACCCAACTCATGTGGGCTGACTTAGAGCTGCTGTGTTTGGTGTGTGTTTGCTGTGTGTTTGGTGTGTGTTTGCTGTGTGTTTGGTGTGTGTTTGGTGTGTGTTTGCTGTGTTTCGTGTTCAGGTATTAAAATAGACACAGTGTGTGTATCTTGGGCCAATATTCGACTCATCCCCTGAATTTAAAAGTGTTGCTGATCCACTCTCAGTGGTATGCATGGCGGTCTGTACGTATTAATAGAGATGTAATGGAACACATATTACATGTGGTCTTCCTCTGTGTCGGGCCAAAGGCCTGAGACTCCAGAGACTTTCCACTGGTACAGTAGTCATCTGCCAGCTCGAGCAAAGAGGCTTCACATTTACATTACATTTACATTTAAGTCATTTAGCAGACGCTCTTATCCAGAGCCACTTACACACAATTAAAAGGTTCATTTGTTTATTGTTTCACAACAGTTATGAGTGTGTGTCTGTTTTCTGTGCAATGAGTGTATTAATGTGCGTGTGTGTGTGTTGTCTGTGCATGCATAAGTGTGTTCATGAATGTGTACTCTGTGTGTGTGTGTGTTCTACAGATGCTCTGACCCCAGCCTCCAGTCCATCGTCGGGAGTGTATGGGGCGGTTGCAGGGCAGGAAGAGTTCTCCTCCACCTCGCTCAACCTGGAGTGTCGGGTGTGTGCCGACCGCGCCTCCGGATACCACTATGGAGTTCACGCCTGTGAGGGCTGCAAGGTGAGATGGACCAGCCATCACACACGTCCACGTATGTGAAGCACACAAGCGCATGCCCGCACAAACATTAAAATACGCATACATAACCATACATACGCACACACCTAGTCAGAGTGAGATTCACTGGACCAACCTTCAGACAACAGTCTAACGATAAAAAAGTATTATTATTTTTATTTCACCTTTATTTAACCAGGTAGGCAAGTTGAGAACAAGTTCTCATTTACAACTGTGACCTGGACAAGATAAAGCAAAGCAGTTCGACACATACAACAACACAGAGTTACACATGGAGTAAAACAAACATACAGTCAATAATACAGTAGAAACAAGTCTATATATGATGTGAGCAAATGAGGTGAGATAAGGGAGGTAAAGGCAAAAAAGGCCATGGTGGCAAAGTAAATACAATATAGCAAGTAAAACACTGGAATGGTAGATTTGCAGTGGAAGAATGTGCAAAGTAGAGAGAGAAATAATGGGGTGCAAAGGAGCAAAATAAATCAATAAAATAAATTATAGGTGGGCTATGTACAGGTGCAGTAATCTGTGAGCTGCTCTGACAGTTGGTGCTTAAAGCTAGTGAGGGAGATAAGTGTTTCCAGTTTCAGAGATTTTTGTAGTTCGTTCCAGTCATTGGCAGCAGAGAACTGGAAGGAGAGGCGGCCAAAGAAAGAATTGGTTTTGGGGGTGACCAGAGAGATATACCTGCTGGAGCACGTGCTACAGGTGGGTGATGCTATGGTAACCAGTGAGCTGAGATAAGGGGGGACTTTACCTAGCAGGGTCTTGTAGATGACATGGAGCCAGTGGGTTTGGCGACGAGTATGAAGCGAGGGCCAGCCAACGAGAGCGTACAGGTCGCAATGGTGGGTAGTATATGGGGCTTTGGTGACAAAACGGATGGCACTGTGATAGACTGCATCCAATTTATTGAGTAGGGTATTGGAGGCTATTTTGTAAATGACATCGCCAAAGTCGAGGATTGGTAGGATGGTCAGTTTTACAAGGGTATGTTTGGCAGCATGAGTGAAGGATGCTTTGTTGCGAAATAGGAAGCCAATTCTAGATTTAACTTTGGATTGGAGATAATAATAATGACTGAACATACAAACAGGACACAAGAATGTGCCCTCCAACACAGTGTGGATGCTCTCTGGGTTAATTGTTTATGAGCCTGTTGAAGAGCAACCCAAGGCTAATGTGTTTTGTCACAAGCCACTGGAGGACAGAGCAGATCTTAATGTGCCACTGGAAAGCCACTAGATCACACGTGACTGTAAGATAATGTAGTTTGGGTGTTATTATGACCCACAAACCACTAACCACCAAAGAAAACATAACCCAGTCGTTAGCTGTGACCCAAAAGGAACTGGTAATGGTACTGATTCCATTGCTGTTGTATTACTTCTGTGACTGCATGCCTCGGCCCGAAGGAGAAGAGTCAATTCTCACCTTGCTGTGAAAGCCAGGCAAATATAATTGGTTTGTCATCCACTACATTTCTTACATACTCTTTCACACGTGGGCGATGTCTTCTGGGGACCCATGGCCAGCCCATCTATCCCTGTGCCAGGACTTTGTCTGAAAATGGATGTCACTTGGCGAAGTTGGCGGTGCTCCTCCCCCTCATGTCAACACACTGTTACACTGAGTTCCAGATGGCAGGCGATAGCAGAGCAGAGTGGGCCGCAGTGTTCCCCACCCTACCCTCCCCTACTCTACCCTCCCCACCCCTACTCTACCCTCCCCACCACACCCCTACCCTACCCACTCCTACCCTCCCCTACCCTACCCTACCCACCCCTATCCTACCCTCCCCTACTCTACCCTCCCCACCCCTACTCTACCCTCCCCACCACATCCCTACACAACCACCCCTACCCTCACCTACCCTACCCTACCCACCCCTACCCTACCCTACCCACCCCTACCCACCCCTACCCCCCCCCTACCCTACCCTACCAACCCCTACCCTCCCCCACCCTCCCCTACCCTACCCTACCCCCCTCTACCCTCCCCTCCCCACCCTACCAACCCCTACCCTTCTGTTCATAGCTGTCCCAGAGTAAAACTGGCCATAGCTGTCACAGAGTAAAACTGGCCAGAGCTGTCCCAGAGTAAAACTGGCCATAGCTGTCACAGAGTAAAACTGGCCATAGCTGTCACAGAGTAAAACTGGTCATAGCTGTCCCAGAGTAATACTGGTCATAGCTGTCCCAGAGTAATACTGGTCATAGCTGTCCCAGAGTAATACTGGTCATAGCTGTCCCAGAGTAAAACTCCAGCTATGTGTCCTACAAGCGCCCTGCTCCTCAGCTGTCTGGTCATCTGAGAGTGACCCCTGCACAGAGAAAGAGACAGAGACATGAGGCACAGACAGAAACAGAGACAGAGACTGAGACATGAGACTGTGAAAGAGACAAGAGGCACAGACAGAAACAGAGACAGAGACTGAGACATGAGACTGTGAAAGAGACAAGAGGCAGAAACAGAGACATGAGGCAGAAACAGAGACATGAGGCAGAGATGGAAACATGAGGCAGAGACAGGCCTGGCAGGAGGTCGTTGTGTCTGACAAGCATTCTGCCCTCACGTCACCCTTGAGGGGTGTATGTGCGTACTTGCGTGCATGTGTGGCGTGTCCTTGCAAGCGTTAATGCATGTCGTGTGTAGGGACACATTAAGGAGATCTTTCACAAGAATTATGAAATCAACATCTTGGGATGGAGCTGGCTAAATGTTCTTCTTAAGCAATTCACTACCCCCCCTCCCAACCCCAGTCCAAGCCCTAAACCACTCAGGACAGTACGTCTAAAGCTGCCCATAACCAGACACTGCTGTTTGTCAGAGTTGTGTAACACTAGTGAAATCCCATTTGGAACGTGATAAGCATGTATGTCCAGGCTGATAGTGTCATGCTCCAGTCATTGGGTCCATTCTCTTTATTTCACTTTTTCTACAGAGAGTCAGGATACTGCCTTTGCTTTGCTGAGAGTTCACTTAGGTTGAGAGAGTCTCAGATGAATAAAGTTTGCGCAGAGGTTGAGAGATATAAAGATACCAGGTACAAACTGGCAATTGTTTTCTTTTACCAAGTCACAATACTGTATGTGGTTGAGTTACCTTACTGAGTCGAGGGTGAGTTTTATCATGAGTGCAGTCTATTGGGTCTCAACCTGAACATCTATCTCTCTCCTGATTCTCTCCCTGCAGGGTTTCTTTCGGCGGACCATCCGCCTCAAGCTGGAATATGACAAGTGTGAACGCCGATGTAAGATCCTGAAGAAGAACCGGAACAAGTGCCAATACTGCCGCTTCCAGAAGTGCCTGTCTGTGGGCATGTCCCACAATGGTGAGGAACACAGACAAAGCCAGAGCCCTGAGTACTGCTTACTGCTTACAGCACAACCTGCCAGTAGCAACCAGAGAGGAGCACACACACACACATTTGCACGTGGACATATGCACACACACATGTACGCCATTCAAAACCACACTCTTGTAGAAACAGGAAGGAGCGTGCATGCTCACACACACAATAACACGCACGCGCACACACGCGCACTCACACGTACTGTACGCCATTCAAAACCACATTATGGTGTACGGTTGCTTTTCAAGATGAATGAGTGACAGCTGTGAATCCTATAGCATTCATTCATAAACCCATGTAAGCATTTCATATTTTGCTGTATCTAGAAGAAAACCATGCAGAATTGCAATTGATTGAAGTCTCCCTGTCTCTGCGCTGTCTCTGCACTGTCTTTGCACTGTCTCTGCGCGGTCTCTGCACTGTCCCTACATGGTCTCTACGCTGTCTCTGCGCGGTCTCTACTCGGTCTCTACGCTGTCTCTGCGCGGTCTCTACTCGGTCTCTACGCTGTCTCTGCGCGGTCTCTACTCGGTCTCTACACTGTCTCTGCGCGGTCTCTACTCGGTCTCTACGCTGTCTCTGCGCTCTCTGCGTGGTCTCTACTCGGTCTCTACGCTGTCTCTGCGCGGTCTCTACTCGGTCTCTACGCTGTCTCTGCGTGGTCTCTACTCGGTCTCTACGCTGTCTCTGCGCGGTCTCTACTCGGTCTCTATCTACTCGGTCTCTACGCTGTCTCTGCGCGGTCTCTACTCTGGTCTCTCGGTCTCTACGCTGTCTCTGCGCGGTCTCTACTCGCTGTCTCTACTCGTACTACGCTGTCTCTGCGCGGTCTCTACGCTGTCTCTACTCTCTACGCGCTGTCTCTACGTCTCTACTCTCTACGGTCTCTACTCGGTCTCTCGCTGCTGTCTCTGCTGTCTCTGGTCTCTACTCTCTCTACGGTCTCTACTCTACTGTCTCTCTGTGCGGTCTCTACTCGGTCTCTGCGCTGTCTCTGTCTCTGCGGTCTCTACTCTCTACGGTCTCTGCGCGGTCTCTACTCGGTCTCTACGCTGTCTCTGCGCGGTCTCTGGTCTCTCGGTCTCTACTCGGTCTCTACGCTGTCTCTGCACGGTCTCTACTGTCTCTGCGCGGTCTCTACTCGCTGTCTCTACGCTGTCTCTACTGCGGTCTCTACTCGGTCTCTACGCTGTCTCTGTGCGGTCTCTACTCGGTCTCTACGCTGTCTCTGCGCGGTCTCTACTCGGTCTCTACGCTGTCTCTGTGCGGTCTCTACTGTCTCTGGTCTCTCTCTGTCTGTCTCTGCGCGGTCTCTCTCTCTACACTGTCTCTACTGTCTCTGGCGGTCTCTACTCGCTGTCTCTGTCTCTGCGCTGTCTCTACTCGGTCTCTACGCTGTCTCTGCGCTGTCTCTCTCTCTACGCTGTCTCTGCGCGGTCTCTACTCGGTCTCTGTCTCTGCGCGGTCTCTACTCTGTCTCTGCGGTCTCTACTCGGTCTCTACGCTGTCTCTGTGCGGTCTCTACTCGGTCTCTACGCTGTCTCTACGCTGTCTCTACGCTGTCTCTGCGCGGTCTCTACTCGGTCTCTACTCGGTCTCTACGCTCTACGCTGTCTCTGTCTCTGGTCTCTACGCGTCTCTGTCTCTACTCGGTCTCTACGCTGTCTCTGTGCGGTCTCTACTCGGTCTCTACGCTGTCTCTGTGCGGTCTCTACTCGGTCTCTACGCTGTCTCTGCTGTCTCTGGTCTCTACTCGGTCTCTACGCTGTCTCTGTGCGGTCTCTACTCGGTCTCTACGCTGTCTCTGCGCGGTCTCTACTCGGTCTCTGCGCGGTCTCTACTCGGTCTCTACGCTGTCTCTGCGCTACTCGGTCTCTACGGTCTCTGTGCGGTCTCTACTCGGTCTCTACGCTGTCTCTGTGCGGTCTCTACGCTGTCTCTACGCTGTCTCTGTGCGGTCTCTACTCGGTCTCTACGCTGTCTCTGCGCGGTCTCTACTCGGTCTCTACGCTGTCTCTGTGCGGTCTCTACGCTGTCTCTGCTGTCGGTCTCTACTGCTGTCTCTGTGTCGGTCTCTACGTCTGTCTCTACGCTGTCTCTCTCTACTCGCGCTCTACTCAGGTCTCTCTCTACTCGGTCTCTACGCTGTCTCTGCGCGGTCTCTACTCGGTCTCTACGCTGTCTCTGCGCGGTCTCTACGCTGTCTCTGGTCTCTACGCTGTCTCTACTCGGTCTCTACGCTGTCTCTGCGCGGTCTCTACTGTCTCTGGTCTCTACGCTGTCTCTGCTGTCTCTGGTCTCTACTCGCTGTCTCTACGCTGTCTCTGCGCGGTCTCTACTGTCTCTGTCTCTCGCTGCTGTCTCTGTCTCTACGCGGTCTCTACGGTCTCTCTCGCTGTCTCTGTGCGCTCTACTCGGTCTCTGTCTCTGTCGGTCTCTACGCTGTCTCTGCGCGGTCTCTACTCGGTCTCTACGCTGTCTCTGCGCTGTCTCTGGTCTCTACGCTGTCTCTGCTCTACTCGTCTCTGCGCGGTCTCTACGCGGTCTCTGCGCGGTCTCGGTCTCTCGCTGTCTCTACGCTGTCTCTCTCTACTCGTCTCTACGCTGTCTCTGGTCTCTACTCGGTCTCTACGCTGTCTCTGCGCGGTCTCTACTCGGTCTCTACGCTGCTGTCTCTACTCGTCTCTACGGTCTCTACGCTGGTCTCTACTCGGTCTCTCGCTGTCTCTGTCGGTCTCTACGCTGTCTCTACGCTGTCTCTCTCTACGCTGGTCTCTACGCTGTCTCTGTCGGTCTCTACGCTGTCTCTGTGCGGTCTCTACGCTGTCTCTGTGTCGGTCTCTACTCGGTCTCTACGCTGTCTCTACGCTGTCTCTACTCGGTCTCTACACTGTCTCTGTGCGGTCTCTACTCGGTCTCTACGCTGTCTCTGTGCGGTCTCTACTCGGTCTCTACGCTGTCTCTGTGCGGTCTCTATCAAGACTATATGCAGTCTCTCTGCGTGGTGGTGTGTAATTGTGAAGGTCAGTAGAACGGTAAGGTGGGGCTGTATTGCATTGGCTGAACCCTGTCACCCTTTAGGTGTGAACAGAGACAAGCAGTGTGAGTCTCAGTCTGGGCCTACAGGTCACATGACCAGGGCTGCCCACTGATCAATGAACTGACCGAGTGGAGAATTTAAGGTCATTTAGACTGATAGTGAGCTGTGCAGTGTAGAGCAGGGGCTCTTTCAATAGGATACATTACTTGTGGAACCTTACTAAAAACTGGGTCCACTGTCCAGACAAAAATCACAGACAATCACTCTCATACAGACAGACAGACAGACAGACAGACAGACTATTCGCAATATAAACATAATGATCTTTCCTTTATATAGAGTTAATCTATGAACAATAAACTTGATATAGGATAATGAGGTCAAAGCATTTCACTGCACACGCTATAAAATCTGCTAAACTGTGTACGTGACCAATACAATTTGATTTGAAGTCTTTGGCCCTATTTGAAGGATGATGTTTACCTGTGTGTTTTGTGTCAACATACAACATGGCATTCTGACCCTAAGGTCCATGTCCTGCTGTTTACAATGGACTGAAATAGAATTAAGGGGTGACTTTGTGCGTGGTGTGGAGGGATGTGAAGGGGAGCTTAGCAAGGTCACTGTAGTAGTTGGTCAGAGTTGACGGAGACAGACAGACAGACAGACAGACAGACAGACAGACAGACAGACAGACAGACAGACAGACAGACATACAGACATACAGACATACATACATACATACATACATACATACATACATACATACATACATACATAGATAGACCTGGGGACTGGTGGCAGTAAACTCCTGGACTTTTCTGTGTATTTGAGTATTTTCAAATAATGTGGCCCGAATCAACTACTTATTTTATATACAGTACCACTCAAAAGTTTGGACACATCTACTAAGGGTTTTTCTTTATTTTTACTATTTTGTACATTGTAGAAAATAATGAAGACATCAAAACTATGAAATAACACATGTGGAATCATGTAGCAACCAAAAAAGTGTTAAACATATTTTAGATTCTTCAAAGTAGCTTTACACACTCTTGGCAATCTCTCAACCAGCTTCACCTGGAATGCTTTTCCAACAGTCTTGAAGGAGTTCCCACAAAACTTTCAGCAGCATTGAAGGTCCCCAAGAACACAGTGGCCTCCATGGAAGAAGTTTGGAACTACCAAGACTCTTCCTAGAGCTGGCCGCCCGGCCAAACTGGGCAATCTAGAGTGAAGAGCCTTGGTCAGGGAGGTGACCAACAACCCAATGGTCACTCTGAGAGAGCTCTAGAGTTCCTCTGTGGAGATGGAAGAACCTTCCAGAAGGACAACCATCTCTGCAGCTCTCCACCAACCAGACGGAAGCCACTCCTCAGTAAAATACACATGACAGCTCGCTTAATTTTTCCAAAAGGCACCTAAAGATTCTCAGACCATAAGAAACAAGATTCTCTGGTCTGATGAAACAAAGATTGATCTCTTTGGACTGAATGCCAAGCGTCACGTCTGGAGGAAACCTGGCACCATCCCTACGGTGAAGCATGGTGGTGGCAGCATCATGCTATGGGGATGTTTTTCAGCGGCAGGGAAAGGGAGACTAGTCAGGATCGAGGGAAAGATGAACTGAGCAAAGTACAGAGAGATCCTTGATGAAAACCTGCTCCAGAGCGCTCAAGACCTCAGACTGGGGCGAAGGTTCACCTTCCAATAGGACAACGACCCTAAGCTCACAGCCAAGACAAAGCAGGAGTGGCTTCGGGACAAGTCTCTGAATGTCCTTGAGTGGCCAAGGCAGAGCCCAGACTTGAACCCGATCTAACAGCTCTGGAGAGACCTCAAAATAACTGTGCAGCAACACCCTCCATCCAACCTTGACAGAGCTTGAGAAGATATGCAGAGGAGAAAGGTGTGCCAAGCTTGTAGCGTCATACCCAAGAAGACTCAATGCTGTAATCACTGCCAAGGGTGCTTCTACAAAGTACTGAGTAAAGGGTCTGAATACTTACAGTACCAGTCAAAAGTTTGGACACACCTACTCATTCAAGGGTCTTTCTTTCTTTTTCTTTTTTCTACATTGTAGAATAATAGTGAAGACATCAAAACTATGAAATAAAACTATGAATCTGGTAGTAACCAAAAAAAGTGTTAAACAAATCAAAATATATTTTATATCTGAGATTCTTTAAAGTAGCCAACCTTTGCCTTGATGACAGCTTTGCACACTCTTGGTATTCTCTCAACCAGCTTCATGAGGAATGTTTTTCCAGCAGTCTTGAAGAAGTTCCCACATATACTGAGCACTTGTTGACTGCTTTTCCTTCACTGCGGTCCAACTCATCCCAAACCATCTCAATTGGGTTGAGGTCAGGTGATTGTGGAGGCCAGGTCATCTGATGCAACACCATCACGTCAAAAAGCCCTTACACAGCCTGGAGCTGTTTTGGGTCATTGTCATAGTTTTGATGTTGTCACTATTATTCTACAAATGTAGAAAATATAGAAAAACCCTGGAATGAGTAGGTGTGTCCAAACTTTTGACTGGTACTGTATGTGAATTTGTTATTTCTGTTTTTTATTTTGAATAAAGTAGCAAACATTTCTAAAAACCTGTTTTTGCTTTGTAATTATGGGCTATTATGTGTAGATTAAAGAGGGGGAAAAACAATTTAATACATTTTAGAATAAGGCTGTAACGTAATAATGTGGAAAAAGTCAAGGGGTCTGAATACTTTCCGAAGGCACTGTATATATATTGTTGGAGGGAAATGCTTAACAACTCCTGGCAATGGGAACCCAAAGGGGTCACATTGTCTCTCCCCCAGCCCCCACCTAACCCTAATGATAGAACCTATCACAACTCCGCCCCACCTAACCCTAATGATAGGTTCTATCACAACTCCGCCCCCACCTAACCCTAATGATAGGTTCTATCACAACTCCGCCCCCACCTAACCCTAATGGTAGAACCTATCACAACTCCGCTCCCACCTAACCCTAATGATAGGTTCTATCACAACTCCGCCCCACCTAACCCTAATGATAGGTTCTATCACAACTCCGCCCCCACCTAACCCTAATGATAGAACCTATCACAACTCCGCCCCCACCTAACCCTAATGATAGGTTCTATCACAACTCCGCCCCCACCTAACCCTAATGATAGGTTCTATCACAACTCCGCCCCCACCCAAGCCTAATGATAGGTTCTATCACAACTCCTCCCCCTATCACCTAACCCTAATGGTAGAACCTATCACAACTCCGCTCCCACCTAACCCTAACCCAACTAATGATAGGTTCTATCACAACTCAGCTCCCACCTAACCCTAATGATAGGTTCTATCACAACTCCGCCCCCCACCTAACCCTAATGATAGGTTCTATCACCACTCCGCCCCCACCCAAGCCTAATGATAGGTTCTATCACAAATCAGCCCCCACCTAACCCTAATGGTAGGTTCTATCACAACTCCGCCCCCACCTAACCCTAATGGTAGAACCTATCACAACTCCTCTCCCACCTAACCCTAATGGTAGAACCTATCACAACTCCGCTCCCACCTAACCCTAATGATAGAACCTATCACAACTCCGCTCCCACCTAACCCTAATGATAGAACCTATCACAACTCCGCTCCCACCTAACCCTAATGATAGGTTCTATCACAACTCCGCCCCCACCTAACCCTAATGATAGAACCTATCACAACTCCGCTCCCACCTAACCCTAATGATAGGTTCTATCACATCTCCGCCCCCACCTAACCCTAATGCTAGGTTCTATCACAACTCCGCCCCCACCTAACCTAATGATAGGTTCTATCACAACTCCGCCCCCACCTAACCCTAATGATAGGTTCTATCACAACTCCGCCCCCACCTAACCCTAATGGTAGGTTCTATCACAACTCCGCCCCCACCTAACCCTAATGATAGGTTCTATCACAACTCCGCCCCCACCCAACCCTAATGATAGGTTCTATCACAACTCCGCCCCCACCTAACCCTAATGATAGGTTCTATCACAACTCCGCCCCCACCTAACCCTAATGGTAGAACCTATCACAACTCCGCTCCCACCTAACCCTAATGGTAGGTTCTATCACAACTCCGCCCCCACCTAACCCTAATGATAGGTTCTATCACAACTCAGCCCCCACCTTACCCTACTGATAGAACCTATCACAACTCAGCCCCCACCTAACCCCACAGATAGGTTCTATCACAACTCAGAGAGATACAGACAGGTATGGTGACAGGTTGTTTCCAGACCAAGCCATCCACAAATAATGGATGCAAATCAAATATTTAAAAAATAAATAACAACAAATGGCAACAGCATCAGTAAGCCAGACAATTTTCAAGTCATACGGGGGGTCTGGCCCTAGTAGAAGATCTATAAAGAGTACCCAGGTGGAATGAAATACATACTTTTTTCCTTTTAAAGTATAACATGTTTTTTTCTAGTTTTAAAAAGTGAATAAAATCGTTTAACTGTCGACTGTGCAATGAACGGTGGACGTTTTTCTACTTAAGAACTGTACATCTCTTGGAGATGATATTAGAGAAAGCAAGTGCATCCTGCACTGGTCTGGACAGCATTAAGGCAGTAGGTTGTAGACCAAAAAGGGCCACCAGGGGGCACAATTCTACGTTGACTTCAAAAACTACACTGGTTACAGATGTGGCAAAAACACTTGATCAAAAACATGCTTAAAATCTGCAGAAGTGTCTCTACATCGGTCACATACAGGGTCGAGATTTGTCTACATTTTATTTAGCCTAGACAGGTGCATGTCTAGCACAAAATCAACTGCTTCTATTGGAACTATTTGAAAGTATTTTAAAATAATTAACTATAAATAGCCTACTATTTGAAAGTATTTTCAAATACACATTTAAAATGTTATTTTCAAATAATGGATTAAATGCATGGGAGTGTATTTGAGTCAGTGTATTTCAGTATTTTCAAATACTTGCCACGTATATTTCCAAATACATTCCAATATTTAACTAGTCTTTTCAAATAAAAAATAAATAAATACTTCCAAATGTCTTTTAAAGTAATTGAAATACCATAAATGGTATCTGAACCCAGGTCTGGGACTGATTCTCAATATTAGTATTAATTTCAATATGTTTATGTGGGACCAGCACTTGTGTGTTCAAGACAAGTTTCCCCCCAGGATAAAATAAAGTGGGTGTTCACTTATCTCATCTGTACATACAGTCCTCTATCTGTACACACAGCCCCTCTATCTGTGCATACAGTCCTCTATCTGTACATACAGTCCTCTATCTGTACATACAGTCCCTCTATCTGTACACATAGTCCCTCTATCTGTGCATACAGTCCTCTATCTGTACACACAGTCCCTCTATCTGTACATACAGTCCTCTACCTGTACATACAGTCCTCTATCTGTACATACAGTCCTCTATCTGTACACACAGTCCCTCTATCTGTACACACAGTCCCTCTATCTGTGCGTACAGTCCTATATCTGTACACACAGTCCTCTATCTGTACACACAGTCCCTCTATCTGTACACATAGTCCCTCTATCTGTGCATACAGTCCTCTATCTGTACATACAGTCCTCTATCTATACACACAGTCACTCTAATTGTACATACAGTCCTCTATCTGTACACACAGTCCCTCTATCTGTACACATAGTCCCTCTATCTGTGCATACAGTCCTCTATCTGTACACACAGTCCCTCTATCTGTTTATACAGTCCTCTATCTGTAGTCCTCTATCTGTACACACAGTCCCTATCTGTACAGTCCTCTATCTGTACATACAGTCACTCTATCTGTACATACAGTCCTCTATCTGTACACACAGTCCCTCTATCTGTACATACAGTCCCTCTATCTGTACACACAGTCCCTCTATCTGTACATACAGTCCTCTATATCTGTTTATCTGTACAGTTCTCTGTTTATCACATACAGTCCCTCTATCTGTACATACAGTCCCTATCTGTACACACAGTCCCTCTATCTGTACACACAGTCCCTCTATCTATACACATACAGTCCTCTATCTGTACATACAGTCCTCTATCTGTACACAGTCAGTCCACAGTCTATCTGTACACATAGTCCCTCTATCTGTGCATACAGTCCTCTATCTGTACACACAGTCCCTCTATCTGTACACACAGTCCTCTATCTGTTTACACAGTCCCTCTATCTGTTTATACATCTGTCATACAGTCTATCTGTACACACAGTCCCTCTATCTGTACACATCTGTACACACAGTCCTCTATCTGTATCTGTACATACAGTCCTCTATCTGTGTATACAGTCCTCTATCTGTACACACACAGTCCTCTATCTGTACACACAGTCCCTCTATCTGTACACATAGTCCAGTCTCTATCTGTGCATACAGTCCTCTGTCTGTACAGTCACTGTAGTCCCTCTATCTGTACATCCCTCTATCTGTGCAGTCCTCTATCTGTACACACAGTCCCTCTATCTGTACACACAGTCCCTCTATCTGTACATACAGTCCTCTATCTGTACAGTATACAGTCCTCTATCTATCTGTACACAGTCCCTCTATCTGTACATACAGTCCCTCTATCTGTACACACAGTCCCTCTATCTGTACACATAGTCCCTCTATCTGTGCCTCTATCCAGTCCTCTATCTGTACACACAGTCCCTCTATCTGTACATACAGTCCCTCTATCTGTACATACAGTCCTCTATCTGTTTATACAGTCCTCTATCTGTACATACAGTTCTCTATCTGTACACACAGTCCCTCTATCTGTACACATAGTCCCTCTATCTGTGCATCCTCTATCTGTACACACAGTCCCTCTATCTGTACAGTACTGTTTAGTCCTCTATCTGTTTATACAGTCCTCTATCTGTACATACAGTTCTCTATCTGTACACATATCCCTCTATCTGTGCAGTCCTCTATCTGTACACACAGTCCCTCTATCTGTACAGTCACAGTCCCTCTATCTGTACATACAGTCCTATCTGTACATCTGTGTTTCTGTACATACAGTCCTCTATCTGTACATACAGTCCTCTATCTGTACACACAGTCCTCTATCTGTACACATAGTCCCTCTATCTGTACATCAGTCCTCTATCTGTGCATACAGTCCCTCTATCTGTACATACAGTCCCTCTATCTGTACAGTCCTCTATCTGTTTACAGTCCCTCTATCTGTACATATCTGTACCAGTCCTATCTGTACACACAGTCCCTCTATCTGTACACACAGTCCCTCTATCTGTGCGTACAGTCCTATATCTGTACACACAGTCCCTCTATCTGTACATACAGTCCTCTATCTGTGTATACAGTCCTCTATCTGTACATACAGTCCTCTATCTGTACACACAGTCCCTCTATCTGTACACATAGTCCCTCTATCTGTACATCTGTACACACAGTCCCTCTATCTGTACATACAGTCCTCTATCTGTACATACAGTCCTCTATCTGTACACACAGTCCCTCTATCTGTACACACAGTCCCTCTATCTGTGCGTACAGTCCTGTACATACAGTCTGTATACAGTCATCAGTCCTCTATCTGTACACACAGTCCCTCTATCTGTACACATAGTCCCTCTATCTGTGCAGACAGTCCTCTATCTGTACATACAGTCCTCTATCTGTACACACAGTCCCTCTATCTGTGCACATAGTCCCTCTATCTGTGCATACAGTCCTCTATCTGTACATACAGTCCTCTATCTATACACACAGTCACTCTAATTGTACATACAGTCCTCTATCTGTACACACAGTCCCTCTATCTGTACACATAGTCCCTCTATCTGTGCATACAGTCCTCTATCTGTACACACAGTCCCTCTATCTGTACATACAGTCCTCTATCTGTTTATACAGTCCTCTATCTGTACATACAGTCCTCTATCTGTACACACAGTCCCTCTATCTGTACACACAGTCCCTCTATCTGTACATACAGTCCTCTATCTGTGTATACAGTCCTCTATCTGTACGTACAGTCCTCGATCTGTACACACAGTCCCTCTATCTGTACACATAGTCCCTCTATCTGTGCATCCAGTCCTCTATCTGTACACACAGTCCCTCTATCTGTACATACAGTCCTCTATCTGTTTATACAGTCCTCTATCTGTTTATACAGTCCTCTATCTGTACATACAGTTCTCTATCTGTACACATAGTCCCTCTATCTGTGCATACAGTCCTCTATCTGTACACACAGTCCCTCTATCTGTACATACAGTCCTCTATCTGTTTATACAGTCCTCTATCTGTACATACAGTCCTCTATCTGTACACACAGTCCCTCTATCTGTACACACAGTCCCTCTATCTGTACATACAGTCCTCTATCTGTTTATACAGTCCTCTATCTGTACATACAGTCCTCTATCTGTACACACAGTCCCTCTATCTGTACACATAGTCCCTCTATCTGTGCATCCAGTCCTCTATCTGTACACACATTCCCTCTATCAGTACATACAGTCCTCTATCTGTTTATACAGTCCTCTATCTGTACATACAGTCCTCTATCTGTACACACAGTCCCTCTATCTGTACACATAGTCCCTCTATCTGTGCATACAGTCCTCTATCTGTACACACAGTCCCTCTATCTGTACACATAGTCCCACTATCTGTGCTTACGGTCCTCTATCTGTACACACAGTCCCTCTATCTGTACACATAGTCCCTCTATCTGTGCATACAGTCCTCTATCTGTTTATACAGTCCTCTATCTGTACATACAGTCCTCTATCTGTACACACAGTCCCTCTATCTGTACACATAGTCCCTCTATCTGTGCATCGTCCTCTATCTGTACACACAGTCCCTCTATCTGTACATACAGTCCTCTATCTGTACACACAGTCCCTCTATCTGTACACACAGTCCCTCTATCTGTACACATAGTCCCTCTATCTGTCCCTCTATCTGTGCACACAGTCCCTCTATCTGTACATACAGTCCCTCTATCTGTACACATAGTCCTCTATCTGTACATACAGTCCTCTATCTGTACACACAGTCCCTATCTGTACTCCTCTATCTGTACACACAGTCCCTCTATCTGTACATACAGTCCTCTATCTGTTTATACAGTCCTCTATCTGTACATACAGTCCTCTATCTGTACATACAGTCCTCTATCTGTACATACAGTCCTCTATCTGTACATACAGTCCTCTATCTGTACACACAGTCCCTCTATCTGTACACACAGTCCATCTGTCTGTGCATACAGTCCTCTATCTGTACACACAGTCCCTCTATCTGTACACACAGTCCCTCTATCTGTACACACAGTCCCTCTATCTGTTTATACAGTCCTCTATCTGTACATACAGTCCTCTATCTGTACACACAGTCCCTCTATCTGTGCATACAGTCCTCTATCTGTACACACAGTCCCTCTATCTGTACATACAGTCCTCTGTCTGTACATACAGTCCTCTATCTGTACATACAGTCCCTCTATCTGTGCATACAGTCCTCTGTCTGTACATACAGTCCTCTATCTGTACACACAGTCCCTCTATCTGTGCATACAGTCCTCTGTCTGTACATACAGTCCTCTATCTGTACACACAGTCCCTCTATCTGTGCATACAGTCCTCTGTCTGTACATACAGTCCTCTATCTGTACATACAGTCCTCTATCTGTACATACAGTCCTCTATCTGTACACACAGTCCCTCTATCTGTACATACAGTCCTCTGTCTGTGCATACAGTCCTTTGTCTGTAGATACAGTCCTCTATCTGTACATACAGTCCCTCTATCTGTGCATACAGTCCTCTGTCTGTGCATACAGTCCTCTATCTGTACACACAGTCCCTCTATCTGTGCATACAGTCCCTCTATCTGTGCATACAGTCCCTCTATCTGTACATACAGTCCTCTATCTGTACATACAGTCCTCTATCTGTACACACAGTCCCTCTATCTGTACATACAGTCCTCTGTCTGTGCATACAGTCCTCTGTCTGTACATACAGTCCTCTATCTGTACATACAGTCCCTCTATCTGTGCATACAGTCCTCTGTCTGTACATACAGTCCTCTATCTGAACATACAGTCCTCCATCTGTACACACAGTCCCTCTATCTGTACACACAGTCCCTCTATCTGTGCATACAGTCCTCCATCTGTACACACAGTCCCTCTATCTGTACACACAGTCCCTCTATCTGTGCATACAGTCCTCTGTCTGTACATACAGTCCTCTATCTGTACACACAGTCCCTCTATCTGTGCACACAGTCCTCTGTCTGTACATACATTCCTCTATCTGTACATACAGTCCTCTATCTGTACACACAGTCCCTCTATCTATGCATACAGTCCTCTGTCTGTACATACAGTCCTCTATCTGTACATACAGTCCTCTATCTGTACATACAGTCCTCTATCTGTACACACAGTCCTCTATATGTACATACAGTCCCTCTATCTGTGCATCCAGTCCCTCTATCTGTACACACAGTCCTCTATATATACATACAGTCCCTCTATCTGTACATACAGTCCTCTATCTGTACATACAGTCCTCTATATGTACATACAGTCCCTCTATCTGTACATACAGTCCTCTATATGTACATACAGTCCCTCTATCTGTGCATGTGTATTGTGTTTCATATGTTTATTTCATTTGTTTATATATATTTTTAGGGGTGTTTCATATGTTACCTAAATGTAACAGTATACAGGAGAATGACATGGGAGAGGGTCATGGAACATATAGAACCTGATACACTGAGGCTTTAGACCCCCCCCCTTTTCTCTCTCTCTCCCCCTTTTGCATAAATCATGCATGGATTTCAATGGAATTTATTTTGGTAGTCACTCTTGCCTCTTGCCTGCAGGACTACAGCACTCCAGAAGAGACATTATAAATTCCTCCCTGCTCCTTAAGCCTTTCAGCAGCATAGATTGGGTTGTTTGTTGTTTGTTTGACAGACGCTCTGACAGATTGTTGTCCCACACCGTCCCTGTGCTCTGCTTTAGTGAGTCAGAGACTCATCCTCATCCTCCTCTTAGTCTGATGTTCTTATCCCGAGTCTCCTGGGCCCCACTCAGAGCATCTCTCATTTCCTCTTTCTCTAATGACAGTTGGCTGCTGCCTCAGGATCCCCATCCTCCTGACGTGGGATCAACTACTATTTGAAATGTTTCAAATACTTTAAGCGTTTGCTTTAGTCTGCCAGGTAAACTCAATCGAGCCCAAGCGAAGTATTTGAAATGATGTTGAATAGTATTTGAACCCAGGTTTGCCATCCTTCCCAGGGATCTGCCAAGTTTAGAGGAACCATTCACTTATACAGTAATCTAATATGGCCCCATTCTGAACACCGGCTTGTTTTACTGTAATTTACCAGTCAGTGAATGTGTGTGTGTGTGTGTGTGTGTGGTGTGGTTAATCACAATAGAACACATTTGTTCTATAGAAGCCAGTGAAATCTGAGCCCAGCTGTATCCCTTTAGAGTACCATAAATATATGCAATAGGTGCATCTGCTGTTGTGTGTGTGTGTGTGTGTGTGTGTGTGTGTGTGTGTGTGTGTGAGAGAGAGAGGGAAGGGGTTATTGGTAGTGCAACTGTAATCTGATTAGCTAGACACTTAGGATCAGAGTCACACACACACACTAGCTACCTGATTTGTCCTATTTTCTTTAGTGTGCTAACACATAAATCCTCAACTAGCCCTCATCCTGCCCCCAATTCTCTCAACTGTTCCTGAAACATACAGGACATTAAACTCATGTCTCCAGGGATCCATAACCTGTCTTTATATCTATAAAACTTAAAACAACAGTGTTCATGATTTGGCAAACAGTACTCAATTGTCTTGAACCTCCATATCTTTCTTATGTTGATTTAATAAACAATATACCGTACAATTGGCATGCGTCTGCATATCTGTCTCAGCAAAACAGATACATCTTTGTCCGTTGCAGTTTAATTCAATAAAAATGACACGTCACTGCCATGCTGCACCTAATGTGTTTTCTTCCTCTCCTCTGTGCAATTTCCTCTGTGCTCTCTGTTTAGCGATCCGTTTTGGTCGGATGCCCCAGTCAGAGAAGCTGAAGCTGAAGGCAGAGATCCAGACGGGGGACATGGAGGTGGAGGACCCTGAGCAAGCCGACCAGAAGACCCTGGCTAGGCACATCTATGAGGCCTACCTCAAAAACTTCAACATGAACAAGGCCAAAGCCCGCACCATCCTCACCGGAAAGACCAGCACTCCAGTAAGAGCAGTGTGTGGAAGTGCGGGGGGTGGGGGCTTGCTTGCATGCATGCGAGCATGTTGGACCAAACTGAAACTCACTGTCCAAAGGGAATAATTCAAATATTGGAAATGCCATACTATTTGTTCCAACCCTAATGATTACACCATGTCTTTTTTTGTGCAACCAGAAGGGTCCAATATTATATTTTGAATGATTCCCTTTGGAGTGTGTAGGCTGCATTTGGATCCAGTTTAAATGTGATGAAATGGGCAATCAAACAGTCCTTATGTGTCAATATAACCTGGCAACAACTACGCAATAGGAGCCAAAGAATCATGCAACGACAGAAATACATTTCTAGGACACATCTGTCTGAATATACTTTATGAAGAGACACTCTGTATGACCCTGACTCATAAAGGACCATTATTAACAGTATTTGGGGAAAAACTCCTTCCATCTTGCTTTAAAGATTATGCCCTTAGATCTGTGGACTCCAAGAGTAGACTATATGGGTGGGATAAGTGTTATGTTTCTGGTAAGTTGGTGAATTCCATCATCGGTGGGTGTAGGTGTGGCAAGGGTCAGAAAGAAGATGTCAGAAAGGATTCAGTCAGTAAGCGGTCAGTGGTCACAGGTCAGTTGAAATACACATCCACATGTAACACAGACCAAACTGTTACTGTAGTTCCTATGTTCAGTGGTGAGTCTGTAGTTCCTCTGTTCAGTGGTTCAGTTTCATGCATGTTAACATTAGAAGCCTTCTCCCTAAATTAGTTTTGTTCACTACTTTATCACACTCTGCCAACCCGGATGTCCTAGCCGTGTCTGAATCCTGGCTTAGGAAGGCCATCAAAAATCCTGAAAAAAAAAAAATCCCATCCCTAACTATAACATTTTCCGACAAGATAGAACTGCTAAAGGGGGAGGAGTTGCAATCTACAGCAGAGATAGCCTGCAGAGTTTTGTCATACTATCCAGGTCTGTGCCCAAACAATTCAAGCTTCTACTTTTAAAAATCCATACTGTTAGGTGACCTAAATTGGGACATGCTTAACACCCAGGCCGTCCTACAATCCAAACTAGATGTCCTCAATCTCACACAAATTATCAAGCAACCTACCAGGTACAACCCTAAATCCGTAACCATGGGCATCCTCTTAGATATCATCCTGACCAACTTGCCCTCTAAATACACCTCTGCTTTCTTCAACCAGGATCTCAGCGATCACTGCCTCATTGCCTGCATGCGTAATGGGTCCGCGGTCAAACTACCACCCCTCATCACTGTCAAACGCTCCCTTTAAACACACCCTAAAACCTAAAACACAGCGACCAGGCCTTTCTAATCGACTTGGCCCGGGTATCCTGGAAGGATATTGACCTCATCCCATCAGTAGAAGATGCCTGGTTGCTCTTCAAAAGTGCTTTCCTCACCATCTTAAATAAGCATGCCCCATTCAAAAAATGTAGAACTAAGAACAGACATGGTTCACCCCAGACCTGACTGCCCTTGACCAGCACAAAAACATCCTGTGGCGTTCTGCATTAGCAACAAATAGCCCCTGTGATATGCAACTTTTCAGGGAAGTCAGCAACCAATATACTCAGTCAGTTAGGAAAGCTAAGACTAGCTTTTTCAAACAGAAATGTGCATCCTATAGCACTAATTCCAAAAAGTTTTGGAACACTGTAAAGTCCATGGAGAATAAGAGCACCTCCTCCCAGCTGCCCACTGCACTGAGGATAGGAAACACTGTCACCACCGATAAATCTACGATAATCGATAGTTTCAATAAGCATTTTCCTATGGCTGGCAATGCTTTCCACCTGGCTATCCCTGCCTACATTTGCACACACTGTACATAGATTGTTCTATTATGCTATTGACTGTACATTT
Organism: Oncorhynchus nerka; assembly: GCF_034236695.1. Taxonomy (NCBI): domain Eukaryota; kingdom Metazoa; phylum Chordata; class Actinopteri; order Salmoniformes; family Salmonidae; genus Oncorhynchus; species Oncorhynchus nerka. The sequence continues at coordinate 19,638,802 of NC_088412.1, forward strand.
GTTTATGTGTAACTGTGTTGTTTGTTTTGTCGCACTGCTTTGCTTTATCTTGGCCAGGTCACAGTTGTAAATGAGAACTTGTTCTCAACTGGCCTACCTGGTTAAATAAAGGTGGAAAAAAAGTGGTGAGTCTTTAGTTCTTCTGTTCAGTGGTGAGTCTGTAGTTCTTCTATTCAGTGGTGAGTCTGTAGTTCCTCTGTTCAGTGGTGAATCTGAGTTCTTCGGTTCAGTGGTTAGGCTGTAGTTCTCTGTTCAGTGGTGAATCTGAGTTATTCGGTTCAGTGGTTAGGCTGTAGTTCTCTGTTCAGTGGTGAGTCTGTAGTTCTCTGTTCAGTGGTGAGTCTGTAGTTCTCTGTTCAGTGGTGAGTCTTTAGTTCTCTTTATACAACGGGTGGTTCTTATCCTAAATGCTGATTGGTTAAAACCGCATTCCAGCCGGTGTCTATTCCACAAGTTAAGATATATGATGTTAAAATGCCTATTTACTCTGTTCCATCTTACTGCGCAATCCACTGTCTCATCAGCCCAGCCAGACTATTTATGTACTTGATCTCCACTATAAAAGTAATCTAGACATTATCTCATATTTCTTTTAGACTAACATTTAGTTTTCAACAGTGGATATTTGTATAAACCTTGCTGTCTGTCTCTGTTACATTTGCAACATTGTTTCAATATTCAAATTCAATCTCAAATTCGATCTCCCATAGTAATGAGCTTGTCTTTTGACGGGACAAGACAGACAGGCAGGCAGCGTTTCTCAGCCAGTCGAAATCATCAATCAGCTGGCATAGTTTTTATGGATACAGTTGAAGTCGGAAGTTTACATACACTTAGGTTGGAGTCATTAAAACTTGTTTTTCAACCATTCCACAAATTAGGTTAGGACATCTACTGTTAGGAAATCTACTTTGTGCATGACACAAGTAATATTTCCAACAATTGTTTACAGACATATTATTTCACTGTATCACAATTCCATTGGGTCAGAAGAAAACATACACTAAGTTGACTGTGGCTTTAAACAGCTTGGAAAAATGTGATGTCATGGCTTTAGAAGCTTCTGATAGGCGAATTGACATCATTTGAGTCAATTGGAGGTGTACCTGTAGATGTATTTCAAGGCCTACCTTCAAACTCAGTGCCTCTTTGCTTGACATCATGGGAAAATCAAAAGAAATCAGCCAAGACCTCAGAAATAAAATTGTAGACTTCCACAAGTCTGGTTCATCCTTGGGAACAATTTCCAAGCGCTGAAGGTACCACATTCATCTGTACAAACAATAGTACACAAGTATAAACACCATGGGACCATGCAGCCATCATACTGCTCAGGAAGGAGACACGTTCTGTCTCCTAGAGATGAATGTACTTTTGTGCGAAAAGTGCAAATCAATCCCAGAACAACAGCAAAGGACCTTGTGAAGATGCTGGAGGAAACAGGTTCAAAAGTATCTATATCCACAGTAAAACGAGTCCTATATCGACATCACCTGAAAGGCGGCTCAGCAAGGAAGAAGCCACTGCTCAAAAACCGCCTTCAAAAAGCCAGACTACAGTTTGCAACTGCACATGAGGACAAAGATCGTACTTTTGGAGAAATGTCCTCTGGTCTGATGAAACAAAAATATAAATGTTTGGCCATAATGACCATCGTTATGTTTGGAGGAAAAGGGAGAGGCTTGCAAGCCGAAGAACACCATCCCACCCATGAAGCACAGGGGTGGCAGCTGTGGGGGTGCTTTGCTGCAGGAGGGACTGGTGCACTTCACAAAATAGATGGCATCATGAGGAGGCAAAATGATGTGGATATATTGAAACAACATCTCAAGACATCAGTCAGGAAGTTAAAACTTGGTTGCAAATGGGTCTTCCAAATGGACAATGACCCCAAGCATACTTCCAAAGTTGTGGCAAAATGGCTTAAGAACAACAAAGTCAAGGTATTGGAGTGGCCATCACAAAGCCCTGACCTCAATCCTATAGATAATTTGTGGGCAGAACTGGAAAAGCGTGTGCGAGCAATGAGGCCTACAAACCTGACTCAGTTACACCAGGTCTGTCAGAAGGAATGGGCCAAAATTCACCCAAATTATTGTGGGAAGCTTCTGGAAGGCTACCCAAAACGTATGACCCAAGGGTAAACAATTTAAAGGCAATGCTACCAAATACTAATTTGAGTGTATGTAAACTTCTGCCCCACTGGGAATGTGATGAAAGAAATAAAAGCTGAAATAAATAATTCTGTCTACTATTAATCTGACATTTCACATTCTTAAAACAACGTGGTGATCCTAACTGACCTAAAACAGGGAATTTTTACTCTGATTAAATGTCAGGAATTGTGAAAAACTGAGTTTAAATATATTTGGCTAAGGTGTATGTAAACTTCCGACTTCAACTGCATGTACAAAGAAATGTATATTGAAAAAAGCTCAAAATAAACAAAGTGTAGCTAGTTTGCAGTCTTTCCAGTTTAAGTTTGAAGTGATTGTGTTGGCTGTGTTGTTGGCTAGCTCCTCTGAACTACTGTGTCCTGACAAGAGAGCACATTTTTTATGCCAGGCGAAATCGCGCCTCATTGTTATGGATGTATCCAAATAAAATGTCACTACAAAACAGCTTAAACAAACGCAAATGCAGCTACTGTTGTTATTCTGGCTGCACTGTTTGGCGTGACTGGAAGTTAGCCGTAGTTGGCGAGCTACGGTAGCAAGCAAGGGATAAGAACGTTGGCAGCCAGTATGGCAATGGAGCATTTAGAACGAACTAATCGGTCATGTCCATAGATACAGAACAAAAAGACAATGACTGGGTCGCGTCTCTGGCAACCGAAAATCAAATCAAATAAATGGCTAAAATACATTAGAATAGAATACAGTATATACATATGAGATCAGTAACGCAGTTTGTAAACATTATTAAAGTGACTAGTGGCCAGTGATTCCATGTCTATGTATATAGGGAAGCAGCCTCTAAGGTGCAGGGTTGAGTAACCAGGTGGTAGCCGGCTAGTGATGGCTATTCAACAGTCTGATGGCCTTAAGAGAAAGGCAGTTTTTCAGTCTCTCGGTCCCAGCTTTGATGCACCTGTACTGACCTCGCCTTCTGGATGATAGCTCGGATGGTTGATGTCCTTGATGATCTTTTTGGACTTCCTGTGACATCGGGTGCTGTAGGTGTCCTGAAGGGCAGGTAGTGTGCCCCCAGTGATGCGTTGGGCAAACAGCACCACCCTCTGGAGAACCCTGTGGTTTCGGGCGGTGCAGTCGGTGATACAGCCAAACAGGATACTCTCAATTGTGCATTTGTAAAAGTTTCTGAGGGTCCTAGGGGCCAAGACAAATTTCTTCAGCCTCCTGAGGTTGAAGAGGCGTTGTTGCGCCTTCTTCACCACACTGTCTGTGTGGGTGGACCATTTCAGTTTGTCCGTGATGTGTACGCCGAAGAACTTGAAGCTTTCCCCCCTTCTCCACTGCGGTCCTGTCGATGTGGATAGGGGCGTGCTCCTTCTGCTGTTTTCTGAAGTCCACGGTCAGCTTCTTCATGTTGTTGATGTTGAGGGAGAGGTTATTTTCCTGGCATCACTCTGCCAGGGCCCTCACCTCCTCCCTGTAGGCTGCCTTGTCAATGTTGGTAATCAGTGTAATTTGCAAACTTGATGATTGAGTTGGAGGTGTGCATGGCCACACAGTCATGGGGGAACAGGGAGTACAGGAGGGGGCTGAGTACGAACCCCTGTGTTGAGGATAAGTGAAGTGGAGGTGTTGTTTCCAACCTTCACCACCTGGGGGTGGCCCATCAGGAACTCCAGGACCCAGTTGCACAGGGTGGGGTTCAAACCCAGGGTCCCGAGCTTAATGATGAGCTTGGAGGGTACTATGGTGTTGAAGGCTAAGCTATAGTCAATGAACAGCATTCTGATGTAGGTATTCCTCTTGTCCAGATGGGATAGGGCAGTATGCAGTGTGATGGTGATTGCATCATCTGTGGATCTATTGGGGCGGTAAGCAAATGAATGGAAGTAGGTCTAGGGTGTCAGGTAAAGTGGAGGTGATATGATCCTTAACCTCTCAAAGCACTTCATGATGACAGAAGTGAGTGTTAGTTCAGTCTCTGTACTGACGTTTTGCCTGTTTGATTGCCTTACGGAGGGAATAACTACACTGTTTGTATCCAACCATATTCCTAGTCACCTTGCCATGGTTAAATGCAGTTTTTTGCCCTTTCAGTTTTGCGTGAATGCTGCCATCTATCCATTTCTGGTTTGGGTAGGTTTTAATAGTCACCTTAAGGAACATCATCCCCTATACACTTCCTGATGAACTCTGTCACTGTGTCCGTGTAAACGTCAATGTTATTCTCATAGGCTACCCAGAACATATCAGAGTCCTTGTGATCAATCTTGAAGCATGGATTCTGATTGGTCAGACCAGCGTTGAATAGTCCTTAGCACAGGTACTTCCTGTTTGAGTTTCTGCCTATAGGAAGGGAGGAGCAAAATGGAGCAGTGATCTGATTTGCCGAAGGTAGGCATCTCGAAAAGGCGAGTAGAACTGGTCTAGTGTTTTTCCTAAGCGAGTACTACAGCCAATGTGTTGATAGAACTTCCATAGCGGTTTCTTTAAATTTTCTTGGTTATAATCCATAAAGTCCAGTGTAGGTCCTTGAGGGCTGTTGTGGTATCGGCTTGAGTGGGAATATACAGTTTCTGTATGTTATCACACCATGAGTAGTTAACCATGAAACATACTTTCTTCCCAGAAAGTTCTTTACTCCTGTCTGCATGGACGGGAACAGTATATCCCGAGAGACGTGATTCCCTGAAACAGAGTATGTTACAGTCCCTTATGTCTCTCTGGAAGGAGATCCTTGCCCTGATCTCGTCGACTTAATTGTCCAGAGACTGAACATTAGCGAGTAATACACTCGGAAGCGGTGGATGGTGTGCCCTCCTCCTGAGTCGCACTCCGAATACCTCTTTTCTTCCGGCCACGTCTTGGCCACATCAGCCTCTGGGATAAATTAAATTGCCCTGGGGGATACAAGTAAAGGATCCAATTCAGGAAAGTCGTATTCCTGGCCGTAATGCTGGTGAGTTACCACCGCTCTGATATCCAAAAGTTATATCCGGCTGTATATAATATATATATTTTTTTTTACGTTCTGGGCTAATAATGTAAGAAATAACACACCAAAAAAACTAAATACAGCAAAGTTGCTTAGGAGCTAGAAGCAGAGCTGCCACTGTTTGCAGGTGTGCCAATATATCTTGCAAACACCGGCTTCTCTGGCATTATCCATTGAGTATCCACTCAGAGTTCAGTAGTCTAGTCCAGTTACTAGTTACTAGAGTTAATGATAGTCTAGTCCAGTTGTTAGAAGTGATTCAGTCCTAGCAGTTTGATCTTCTCCAGGTTTCCCAATGAGCTCATGGTATCACAGTGTTGTAAACGGTGAGCAGAAACTGTGGACCAACTACACTGTATGGATAGACACTCAGTTTAGCTTTAGCATAGCCTTTAGCATAGCCTTTTAGCAATGCCTTGAGGGGAGAGTGGGTTAAGTTGAGCTCAAGGGATAAGTTGAGCCACCCTTGTTTGTAGGAAGCCATACAGTGCATTTATAAAGGATTCAGACCCATTTATTCAGGACATTTAGAGACTCCTGCGTTGTCTTGGCTGTATGTTGACGGTCATTGTCCTGTTGCAAGGTGAACCTTCGCCCCAGTCTGAGGTCCTGAGCGCTTTGGAGAAGATTTTCATCAAGAATCTCGACTGACTAGTCTCCCAGTCCCTGCTGCTGAAAAACATACCCACAGCATGATGATGCTACCACCATGCTTCACCGTAGGGATGGTGCCAGGTTTCCTCCAGATGTGACGCTAGGCATTTAGGACAAATAGTTCAATCTTGGTTTCATCAGACCAGAGAATCTTGTTTCTCATGATCTGGGAGTCCTTTAGGTGCCTTTTGCAAAACTCAAAGCAGGCTGTCATGTGTGTGGCTTCCGTCTGGCCACTCTACCATAAAGGCCTGATTGGTGGAGTGCTGCAGAGATGGTTGTCCTTCTGGAAAGTTCTCCCATCTCCACAGAGGAACTCTGGAGCTCTGTCAGAGTGACCATAGGGTTGTTGGTCACCTCCTTGACCAAGGCGCATCTCCTCCGATTGCTCAGTTTGGCGGGTGGCCAGCTCTAGGAATAGTCTTGGTGTTTCAAAACTTCCATTTAAGAATAGTATAGTTGCCACAGTGTTCTTGGGAACCTTCAATGCTGCAGAAATGTTTTGGTACCCTTCCCCAGATCTGTCTCAGAGCTCTAAGGACGATTCCTTAGACCTCATGGCTTGGTTTTTGCTCTGACATGCATTGTCAACTGTGGGACCTTATACAGACAGGTGTGTGCCTTTCCAAATCATGTCCAATCAATTGAATTTACCACAGGTGGACCTAATCACGTTGTAGAAACATCTCAAGGATGATCAATGGAAACATGGATGCACCTGAGCTCAATTTCGAGTCTCATAGCAAAGGGTCTGAATAATTATGTAAATAAGGTATTTCTGTTTTGAATATTTAATACATTTGCAAAAAAAATGTTTAACTGCTTTGTCATTATGGGGTATTGTGTGTAGATTGATGAGGGACATTTTTTATTTAATTAATTTTAGAATAAGGCTGTAACAACATTTGGAAAAAGGGAAGGGGTCCAAATGCACTGTACACAAAATGAATCATGTGACCAAATATTTAGGAATAGGTCATAATTTCATGGAGTCTGTGGGGGAAGAAACCACATTGAAAAAGTGATATGAAAGTTAGTTCCAAAAAAACAGATTTTCGCCAAGTCAAATGCATTTATTGTGTTAGAGGTTTTATGATGTTTGTATCTAAACCAGTGGTTCCCAACCAGGGGTACTAGGACCTGGGGGTACTTGGCCTATCAGCTGGGGGTACTTGAGAAAACTCATGAGACCATAGACCTACTGGTAAAATGCACATGAAGGGTACTTTAGGGATACTCCGGGCAGAGCCAAATTCAGTTGTTGGTGATCTAAACCAAAGTAGATCATTTGAAGATTGTTCTATACATTGGGGTCTTTATAGGCTACCATATGAGGTCCTAAACCTAGCATGAAAGTGCATCCTTGTAGCTGTGTGAGCTAATATAGTCAAAAGGTTTGCCTTGGGGTAAGTTGAGCCAATGGCCATGGAGAAAATTTTGCCAATGTTGGAACCAATGGCAAGTTAAGCAAATTAAAGTGTTTTCTTACCAATTATTGCAGGGATATCAGGTAACAACAGGGCCTGGCCTATGTTAAAAGTGTCATTAAAAAGTACAAAGTGTTTGTTTGTTACACCCCTTTTGCCCACAGAACAGCCTCAATTCGTCGAGGTATGGACTCTACAAGGTGTTGAAAGCGTTCCACAAGGATGCTGGCCCATGTTGACTTCGATGCTTCCCACAGTTGTGTCAAGTTGGCTGGTTGTCCGGGTGGTGGGCCGTTCTTGATACACACAGGAAACTGTTGAGCGTGAAAAACCCAGCAGTGTTGAAGTTCTCGACACACACACACCGGTGTGCCTGGCACATACTACCATACCCCGTTCAAAGCCACTTAAGTATTTTGTCTTGAACTTGCATCTTCTGAATGGCACATCCAATCCATGTCTCAATTCTCTCAAGGCTTAAAAATCCTTCTTTAACCTGTCTCCTCCCCTTCATCTACACTAATTGAAGTGGATTTAACAAGTTACATCAATAAGGTTTTGTCATGGAAATCTTTTAGCTTTGTACACTCAGTGTATATATCTCTTTTTCTTTTCTTTTTTTTTTACCCCTTTTTCTCCCCAATTTCGTGGTGTCCAATTGTTGTAGTAGCTACAATCTTATCTCATCGCTACAACTCCCGTACGGGGCTCGGGAGAGAGGAAGGTTGAAAGTCATACGTCCTCCGATACACAACCCAACCTAGCCGCACTGCTTCTTAACACAGCGCGCATCCAACCCGGAAACCAGCCGCACCAATGTGTCGGAGGAAACACTGTGCACCTGGCAACCTTGGTTAGCGCGCACTGTGCCCGGCCCGCCACAGGAGTCGCTGGTGCGCGATGAGACAAGGACATCCCTACCGACCAAGCCCTCCCTAACCCAGACGACGCTAGGCATACTATATATAGTATACTATATATATGTTATACTATAGTATAACATACTATATTTTCCTTGACGGAGTGATGCTGAATGTAAAAAAATTCTCAATTTACCCAAACACTCTCCAGTACACTGTAAAAAAAAAAAAAAAAAAAAAAAAGGAAACTTAATCAATGGTTTAATCGGCATTATTCTGTGAGTTGAGTGGACTTCAAATGGGCAAAGAATTGGAGCTAATGTGTTAAGGTTTGTTCACTCAACTGTATATTGGTTCAGCAATATTCCCAAATGTTGAGCAAACACAATCCTATTGCAGCTGGTTGCCTTACAATTATATGTTGAATATTTTGTCATTCTATTTCCAGTGTAGTGCTTCTGCATACAATATGCACAGATGGAACCCTTCTTCTGTGTTTGATCAAGCTGCTCCGCCTTCCACCCAGTTGCCACCATCAACAATACTATTTTGGCATTGCCAGTCAAATGTTGGGAGCGTATCATATTGTGAGTTGAGTAAACTGTGTGTAGCATGTAGTTTATCGTTTGCTCAGCATTAACGTATCAGAGCTCTGGGTTTGATATACAGGAGCAGGTGCTGGATTGGCGTCTTGTGGGAACTTTCACCACTGCATCTCTGGTAGTGTAGCCTACTTCCAAAAACAGCCCCACCAAAACAGTGACCCAGAGACAGTTGTTTAGCAGCCTTACAATCTAAAAACAAACGTGTTCTTTTTGAACCCGTTGCAAGTAGAGTTAGATAACTGTTGAGTTTATTTCAGTAAACACAGTCCTTGTGTATTTCCTGTTGGAATCATGTTGAGTTGGTGTCTTTGCAGTGCTTGTTGAGGATTTATTTTACCTTTATTTAACTAGGCAAGTCAGTTAAGAACAAATTCGAATTTTCAATGACGGCCTAGGAACAGTGGGTTAACTGCCTGTTCAGGGGCAGAACGACAGATTTGTACCTTGTCAGCTCGGGGGTTTGAACTTGCAACCTTCCGGTTACTAGTCCAACAGTAACCTTTCTAGGGGCAAGTGTTTGAAATAGGGTCATTCCTATCTACCAACGTTGCTACATAATGGGCATTCATTACACATGACTACAGACTATGGCCAAGATTCAAACCGGAGCGTGGAAGATCCGTGCTTTAGCTCAATCAAAATGTATGTCTCCTCACCACCCTGTCTCCCTTCATGCCCCTGCAGCCATTTGTCATCCACGACATGGATACCCTCCAGCTGGCAGAGCAGACCCTCGTTGCCAAGATGGTGGGCACGGCTGGGGGCCATCTGCTGGAGAAGGAGGCTGAGGTCCGCATCTTCCACTGCTGCCAGTGCACCTCCGTGGAGACGGTCACAGAGCTGACTGAGTTCGCCAAGTCTGTCCCCGGCTTCTCCAGCCTGGACCTGAACGACCAGGTGACTCTGCTGAAGTATGGAGTGTATGAGGCGCTGTTCGCCCTGCTGGCCTCATGTATGAACAAGGATGGCCTCCTGGTGGCCTACGGATCGGGCTTCATCACCAGGGAGTTTCTCAAGAGTCTGAGGAGGCCCTTCAGCGACATGATGGAACCCAAGTTCCAGTTCGCCATGAAGTTCAACGGGCTGGAGCTGGATGACAGTGACCTGGCCCTGTTTGTGGCCGCCATCATCTGCTGTGGAGGTAAGAGAGAGAGAGGTAGAGGCTGGGATCCGGGGTTAATGACCACTAATTGGTACACTAATTGGTAGTTGCCACTAATTGGTAGTTAATTACTCGTGTTATTACTTATCTTCTTGATGGATTTGCTCTTCAGCTCTATGCCAATCATAATGTCTCTTCTTGGATTGGCATAATCCACCTTCTTTCTCTAATTTTGCTGTCCTCTTTCCTCTCCCTCAGACCGTCCCGGCCTGGTGAACGTTGGCCACATTGAGCGCATGCAGGAGAACATTGTTCAGGTACTGCGGCTCCACCTGCTGGCCAACCACCCAGACGATACCTTCCTCTTCCCCAAGCTGCTGCAGAAACTGTCCGACCTCCGGCAGCTGGTCACCGAGCACGCTCAGTTGGTCCAGGAGATCAAGAAAACAGAGGACATGTCACTCCACCCCTTGCTGCAGGAGATCTACAGAGACATGTACTGAGACACTGAGCCCAGAAAGGAGGGTGGGGGCTGTGTCACACACCCACCTCACCCTCCATCTTGGGGACATGTACTGAGTCTAGAAAGGAGGTTGACCTCCATTTTGGGGACACATGCGTGAACAGTCTCTCTGAATAGTCCCACCATGAAAGGATTGAACCACTGGACCCCCAGATGCAGGGTTGCTCGTCTTTCAGACAGGACCGGTCAGGACAATAGGACTATATTCTGGGCAACTGTAGTGGGGTCCACTACCCCCACAGGGACCTATATGGCCATATTACCTGTGTGGATGGGCAATGTGAAGCTGAACTGAGTGTCCTGTTCCAACTAGAGTTAGTGTTAGTGTCCTAACTAGAGAACATGTATTGGGCTGGGTTTAGACACCTTTGTCCAACGTCAGAAATAAGTACACGGATCAAATAATCAATTGCTTGTTTAGATAACAGTGGCTGTGTTTAGACAGGCAGCCCAATTCTGATATTTCTTTCACTAATTGGTCTTTTGACCAATCAGATCAGCTCTGAAAAAGATCTGATATGAAAAGATCTGATGTGACTGGTCAAAAGACCAATTAGTGGGAAAAAGATCAGAATTGGGCTGCCTGTCTAAATGCAGCATATGATTCAGTCAGACTATAGCCACAAGAGTCCCTGCTACAGGGCATCCCTTTCCTATACGGTACACACATCTCTGACCTAATCAGGCCCTTGAGTGATGAACAGCAGGACGTATCGACAGAATCACCACTCCAGCAGTATCTTTATAACCATGTCATTTTGTAACGAACTTCAGAGTGAGAGAAAAGAATGATAATGTTGCACACCTATTTTGCAGTAAAGACACCCAAGCGACTTCAATGCCGAATACAGACTTCAGATGTGAGTGACTGTGTCTGTCTCACTGTAAGGCAGCTTTTTAGCGATTGGATGTTCTCCCCCAGTGAGGTTATGGGATTGCATGGTCAATAAGGTCCTCATGAGTGTCGGTCTCTGTCACTGCCGGTGTGTGTGTCTCTCCTATATTCAGTTTCCTAACACTGTACCAGGTTACTGTCCCTCGGATGTGGCTGCAGCGGCTCAAAATCCAACTCACAGTACAAGTAAATGTAACATATTGCTTAATTCATTTGGGGAAACCTCTCCTGTGTGTTTCTAAGCTCTTGCTCCTGCTTAGGCTATAACTTATCATGTCTAAGAAATGTGGATTCCTCTGGGGGGGAAAAAATGACTTTAGCTATAATTGTTAATTTAACATTTGCATATTTGCTAATGTTATCATGAATGAGGCTACAGAGTTTCAGAAAGTGCTCCCCATATTTCCCACTGAGTTTTTAGTCCTTTGCTCTTTTGGGCAAAGACCCACAGCCTCAGTTGGAGGGACACATTATTGGCAGCCACAGGTCTCCGTTGTTTAAACGTCAGTTACTCATCAGTCATACTTCCATCGAGAATTCACTATGTGATGGTTTTCACATACCTTGACCTTCCACTCATTTTCCTCTCCTATCTAGACCAAACTCTAACATGGAGGCTTTGGTGTGCATTATATTCATTTTATAAATTGATTTCAAAGATTTTTCATTTTCAATACTTTCACAAACAAAAGTAAACAAAGGACCATGTCAATAGTGTCATGTGTTTAGTGTATAGTGTGTAATAGTGTGTTCCCCCCACCGTTCAGAACATGGCTCCATCAGGACATTTGTTTGTAAGTGGTTTGATTTCATTCAAAACAGACTGATTTGGAAATGACCAATCAGAGATGCACTGTGTAAATGCACCCACAACGCAACACTAAAGCACAGTGTGCTTACGAGATATGATATGAGACTCTTTTATATACTGTAATATTTGGCACTCCATCTTGTTTTGTATACTGGTATTAAAAGGGCTAATATGACTTCAAACTATATTAAAACCTTAACAAAGGCAGATTGAGAGCAGATTTACAGCATTTTAAGCCATTAACTAGACAGCCTTCTCTCTCTCTCTCTCTCTCTCTCTCTCTCTCTCTCTCTCTCTCTCTCTCTCTCTCTCTCTCTCTCTCTCTCTCTCTCTCTATATATATATATATATATATATATATATATATATATATATACATCTCTATATATATAGACTAGGGTCCAGTGGGTATTTTGCTACTATTTACACCTGTCTGTTTTATCTAGTAGAGATGAAATACTAAAGCTGCCTCATCAAACCAGCCATCAATCCTTCCCAGAACTGTTGAGAATGTTTCAAAGACAGAATGAAATGATCTTTCCTGTGTGCATACTTTTCTGATGGAAAGGATATACAATACGTGTGTGTATTTTCCGCGAGGGAATGTTTTTTGTTCTTTGCTTACCGTAGCAAATTGTCATGAATCCACAAATCAATGTTTTTTATTGGTGTAATGGACCTAGCTTCACTCTCTGCACCATGTTCTATTAATGCTTTGTACATAGATTCAGTGATTATGTGATCGCTTGTCCCAACTATAACCAGAGGTATGCAAGATACTAACTATTATTGGGTATGCTTTGTATTCCTTTTTGTCTGGTAAATACATTTCAATGTTTTAAATGGTACAGAAATATAGGTATGTTTTTGATTAAGCGCTACCTAATTTGACAATGTTTATAATTGAGTTGGATCATATTTTTATACTAAAGCATATATATATATATATATATATATATATATATATATATATATATATATCAGAAATGGTTTCGTTGAATAACTAGGCTGAAAAATGCAATGTAAATAGAATAGCTAAGTATCTGGTGATACAACCATAGACGTGATTCCCACTGGGGACATTCCTTTGGTTAATTCCCACACTAGAGAGAGAGAGAGAGAGGGAGAGTTAACATGTTCTCTATGTGCTGTGCTTCGGTGTAGGGATACTAAAAGCACTCATAGCAAATATCAACACTTGAACGCAAAACCTTTCATGGGTTATTGACACTATTTTCACTCAACAACATGATCTGGATATATTATTCGTCTTGAACATGCATAAGTAAATCATCAGCGTTAAGACTGGTAATAAGCTATCGTGGCACAGATCCTACATCAATACTGCAGGTTTCCTTCTATGCTATGGTCTCAGGTGGAAGATTAGGTAATAAAGGGGATGATTAGGGCGTCATTTCACTATTCAGAACATAAATGCTCCAGAACTGCCTCATTATGTTCTTCAAGCCAAACGGTTTGTTGTTTTTGTGGCCCTACTATATATCCCTTCTCTGTTCTGATACATGTACAGTATAGTATAACATTACACACTCATAACTTGTCCACAATGAACAGCTAAATGCAGTAAAGATGCAGTATATTGTTTATTAGAAACTGAGTGTTTCGAGCCCTGAATGCTGATTGGCTGATATTTCAGACCATATACCATGGGTGTGATGACAAAACATGTATTTTTACTGCCCTAATTACGTTGGTAACCAGTTTATAATAGCAATAAGGCACCTCTGGGGTTTGTGGTATATGGCCAATATACCACAGCTAAGGGCTGTATCCAGGCACTCCGAGTTGCGCATAAGAACATCCCTTAGCCGTGGTATATTGGCCATATACCACACCCCCTCTGGCCTTATTGCTTAATTAACATGCTTCCGCTGTATCAAGCGTTTTACTGGCTTCCCTCCTCACTCGCTGCTGTGTTCTAACTTACTTAATTATAATCATTATAATCATGCCATATGTTAGATAACTGAATTTCAAGCTGCCTGTAATGGCAGTTCTACAATATCTATTGCTCTGCGAAATGCATCGCTGCATTAATCCACTAGATTCTAGAATCACAAGGTGAACAGAACACATTAGGGAGTAAACTCAACCCGTGCCTTAACCTATGACATACAACACTAGACACAATGGAGTCAAGTAAAGCTGTACACAGTTCTGTACAGTTCTGTGTCCTCCTGCCAGAAGCTGCTGGTATGGATATGATACTACACAGTACAGAGATACACAAAGAGAGGATATGGCGTCATGACATAATTAGGGAAGGTTTCAAATTTGTGATAGGCAGACAGACCATTGTTGAATCTGTGGAACATAACGACTGTTTGGAATTACATTCCTCCACATTAGAGAGATTGCTCTCTTGCAATAGTGTAAATACAAACAAGATTATATAATGGTTCAAACACTAGAGGAAAAACCCAGAGGAGAAGTTATGTGATTGGTAAATTGAAGATGTCTGCTACCCTTAAGGATCTATATTGTTTTGTGTTGAATTGACAAGGGACTTTTGACAAGTATCAGGGAAAATATTGTGTCCCTTAGTTTATACTAGCTCAGGACATAGCGAGGTACTGTTCTTTTATTTTTCAAGTGAGTTTATAGTGCCCTGCCATACAGCACACATATAATAATAATAATAATAATAATAACAAATACAGCTCTGCAGAGATGATGAGTGCAGAAGATATAGGAAAAGGTTTGTATTTTTGTAGTAAAGAGTTGATGCAGTGTTTTTATGGCTAGTGTCATGCAAAGAGACTGGAGACAGTCTTTGGATGCTTTGTTTATGTATACTGTGGCTTGGTAACAATAAAGTACATTTTTGATGAATGTTTATCTAGTAATTTAAACAACAAACAAGTTGACTTTGAATAGATTCACAAATAAAAATGATTTAAAAATTCAACGTTATTGTCCATCTATTTCAAGTAAATAATAACATCTGATTGACAGTGAGAGCTGAATAAATGAAAGGTATTGTAACTGACAAAATAAAGGAAACAGAAACCCCAACGTAAAGCTTTTTAATAGAGCATTGGGCCACCACAAGCCACCAGGACAGCTTCAATGCACCTTGGCATAGATTCTACAAGTGTCTTGAACTCTATTGGAGGGATGCAACACCATTCTTCCACAAGGAATCGTTTTTTTGATGGTGGTGTAAAACTCCAGAATCTAAGTGTTCAATCAGGTTGAGATCTGGTGACTGAGACAGCTATGACATATGGTTGACATCGTTTTCATGCTCATCAAACCATTTAGTGACCACTCGTGCCCTGTGGATGGGGGCATTGTCATCCTGGAAGAGACCACTCCCATCAGGATAGAAATGTTTCACCATAGGTTGAAAGCAATCACTCAGAATGGCTGTGTATTTATTGACGTTTTCCTTGCCCTCTAAGAGGTTGAGTGGAACTAAACCATGCCAGGACAATACACCCCACACCATAAAAGCTCAAACAACTCAAGTGTTTTCTTTATTTTGGCAGTTACCTGTAAATGTATGAGGCCATGGGATGTTGTGATTGAGGACTCCATCTGCTGGTCTTCAGAAACAACTGCAATCTCTCAGACGCACGTAACATAAATGGTATCATAGCGTCTCTCAACAGACTGGGATCAGGATGAAGTTTGTTACGGTACTCAGATCTTTCGTCACTGATAATTTTTCACAAATCACGATATTGCAGGTGCTCGCATCTTTTACATTTCAGAAGGGAGGTTGACATGTGGCCCATAGACTTTCCTGAAACTTGCACAGAGAGGGGGTGGGGCTACGGCCCTCGTTCTAGTATATTTTCTAACATACTTGCCCCCAGAACTAAATCGAGCAACTGACGCAATTAAACACGTTTTCTGGTCTGGGTTTCGAAGTGTGTACACTACACGACCAAAAGTATGTGGACACCTGCTCGTCGAACATCGCATTCCAAAATCATGGGCGTAACCATAAAGTTGGTCCCCTCTTTGCAGCTATAACAGCCTCCACTCTTCAGGAAAGGCTTTCCACTAGATGTTGGAACATTGCTGCAGGCACTTTCTTCCATTCAGCCACAAGAGCATTAGTGATGTAGAGCACTGATGTTGGGCGATTATCCCTGTCTCACTGTCGGCGTTCCAATTAATCCCAAAGGTGTTCGATGGCGTTAAGGTCAGGGCTCTGTGCAGGCCAGTCAACTTCTTACACACCGATCTCGACAAACCATTTCTGGTTGGACCTCGCTTTGTGCACAGGGGCATTGTCATGCTGAAACAGGAAAGGAGCTTCCTCAAACTTTTGCAACAAAGTTGGAAGCACAGAATCATCTAGAATGTCATTGTATGCTGTGGCGTTACTATTTCCCTTCACTGTGTCATGAAGTTGGCCTGGGGGTAGGTTTAGGACAGCGGAGTCAATCACCACCTTCCGGAGACACCTGAAACCCCACCTCTTTAAGGAATACCTAGGATAGGATAAAGTAATCCTTCTCACCCCCCCCCCCCTTAAAAGATTTAGATGCACTATTGTAAAGTGGCTGCTCCACTGGATGTCATAAGGTGAATGCACCAATTTGTAAGTCGCTCTGGATAAGAGCGTCTGCTAAATGACTTAAATGTAATGTAAATGTTTAACTTCCTAACTGATATCTTGAGATGTTGCTTCAATATATCCACAGAATTTTCCTTTCTCATGAAGGAAGTGCACCAGTCCCTCCTGCAGCTAAGCACCCCCACAACATGATGCTGCCACCCCCGTGCTTCACGGTTGGGATGGTGTTCTTCGGCTTGCAAGCACCCCCCATTTTCTTCCAAACATAATGATGGTCATTATGGCCAAACAGTTCTATTTTTGTTCCATCAGACCAGAGGACATTCCTCCAAAACTGGCTTTTTATGGCAGTTTTGGAGCAGTGGCTTCTTCCTTGCTGAGCGGCATTTCAGGTTATGTCAATATATGACTCGTTTTACTGTGGACATCGAAGCTTTTGTACCTGTTTCCTCCAGTATCTTCACAAGGTCCTTTGCTGTTGTTCTGGGATTGATTTGCACTTTTCGCACCAAAGTACGTTTATCTCTATGAGACAGAACGCGTCTCCTTCCTGAGCGGTATGACGGCTGCGTGGTCCCATAGTGTTTATACTTGCGTATTATTGTTTCTACAGGTGAACGCGGTACCTTCGTGCATTTGGAAATTGCTCCCAAGGATGAACCAGACTTGTGGAGGCCTACATTTTTTTTCTGAGGTCTTGGCTTTCTTTTGATTTTCCCATGATGTCAAGCAAAGAGGCACTGAGTTTGAAGGTAGACCTTGAAATACATCCTTGAAATACATCCACAGGTACACCTGCAATTCTCCTACTCTCTGTTTATCATATATGCATAGTCACTTTAACTATACATTCATGTACATACTACCTCAATTGGGCCGACCAACCGGTGCTCCCGCACATTGGCTAACCGGGCTATCTGCATTGTGTCCCACCACCCGCCAACCCCTCTTTTATGCTACTGCTACTCTCTGTTCATCATATATGCATAGTCACTTTAACCATATCTACATGTACATACTACCTCAATCAGCCTGACTAACCGGTGTCTGTATGTAGCCTCGCTACTTTTTTAGCCTCGCTACTGTATATAGCCTGTCTTTTTACTGTTGTTTTATTTCTTTACTTACCTATTGTTCACCTAATACCTTTTTTGCACTATTGGTTAGAGCCTGTAAGTAAGCATTTCACTGTAAGGTCTACACCTGTTGTATTCGGCGCACGGGACAAATACACTTTGATTTGATTTGATTGGACGCAAATGATGTCATTTAGCCTAACAGAAGCTTCTAAAGCCATGACATCATTTTCTGGAATTTTCCAAGCCGTTTATAGGCACAGTCAACTTAGTGTATGTAAACTTCTGACCCACTGGAATTGTGATACAGTGAATTATAAGTGAAATAATCTGTTTGTAAACAATTGTTGGACAAATCACTTGTGTCATGCACAAAGTTATCCGCCACAATTGTTGCAACCCCTATTACTATCCTGTTCAACCTCTCTTTCGTATGGTCTGAGATCCCCAAAGATTGGAAAGCTGCTGCGGTCATCCCCCTCTTCAAAGTGGGAGACACTCAAGAACCAAACTGTTACAGACCGCAAAAGGCGGTGGCCCGTTCCTGTAGGTTCATGCTCTACAACATCCGCAGAGTACGACCCTGCCTCACACAGGAAGCGGCGCAGGTCCTAATCCAGGCACTTGTCATCTCCCGTCTGGATTACTGCAACTCGCTGTTGGCTGGGCTCCCTGCCTGTGCCATTAAACCCCTACAACTCATCCAGAACGCCGCAGCCCGTCTGGTGTTCAACCTTCCCAAGTTCTCTCACGTCACCCCGCTCCTCCGCTCCCTCCACTGGCTTCCAGTTGAAGCTCGCATCCGCTACAAGACCATGGTGCTTGCCTACGGAGCTGTGAGGGGAACGGCACCTCAGTACCTCCAGGCTCTGATCAGGCCCTACACCCAAACAAGGGCACTGCGTTCATCCACCTCTGGCCTGCTCGCCTCCCTACCACTGAGGAAGTACAGTTCCCGCTCAGCCCAGTCAAAACTGTTCGCTGCTCTGGCCCCCCAATGGTGGAACAAACTCCCTCACGACGCCAGGACAGCGGAGTCAATCACCACCTTCCGGAGACACCTGAAACCCCACCTCTTTAAGGAATACCTAGGATAGGATAAAGTAATCCCTCTCACCCCCCCTCCCCCTGAAAAGATTTAGATGCACTACTGTTCCACTGGAGGTCATAAGGTGAATGCACCAATTTGTAAGTCGCTCTGGATAAGAGCGTCTGCTAAATGACTTAAATGTAAATGTAAAACAGTTTTCCTACCCTGCCTTTCTAAGGTCTTTGAAAGCTAAGTTAACAAACAGATCACCGGCCATTTCGAATCACACTGTACCTTCTCCGCTATGCAATCTGGTTTCCGAGCTTGTCATCGTTTGCACCTCAGCCACGCTCAAGGTCCTAAACAATATCACAACCACCATCGATAAAAGACAGTACTGTGCAGCACTATTCGTCGGCCTGGCCAAGGCATTCGTCTCTGTCAATCACCACATTCTTATCGGCAGACTCAACAGCCTTTGTTTCTCAAATGACTGCCTCGACCTGGTTCACCAACTACTTCTCAGACAGAGTTCAGTGTGTCAAATTGGAGGGCCTGTTGTCCGGACCTCTGGCAGTCTCTATGGGGGTACCTCAGGGTTCAATTCTTGGGCAGACTCTTTTCTCTGTATGCATCAATGATGTCGCTCCTGCTGCTGGTGATTTTCTGATCCACCTCTACGCAGACGACATCATTCTGTATACTTCTGGCCCTTCTTTGGACACTGTGTTAACTAACCCCCAGATGAGCTTCAATGCCATATACAACTTTCCTTCCGTGGCCTCCAACTCCTCTTAACAGCAAGTAAAACTAAATGCATGCTCTTCAACCGATCGCTGCACGCACCTGCCCGCCCGTCCAGCATCACTACTCTGGACGGTTCTGACTTAGAATATATGGACAATTCAAATACCTAGGTGTCTGGTTAGACTATAAACTCTCCTTCCAGACTCACATTAAGCATCTACAATCCAAAATTAAATCTAGAATCGGCTTCCTATTTCGCAACAAAGCATCCTTCACTCATGCTGCCAAACATACCCTCGTAAAACTGACTATCCTACCGATCCTTGACTTCGGCGATGTCATTTACAAAATAGCCTCCAACACTCTGCTCAGCAAATTGGATGCAGTCTATCACAGAGCCATCCATTTTGTCACCAAACCCCATATACTACCCACCACTGCGACCTGTATGCTCTCGTTGGCTGGTCCTCGCTTAATATTTGACGCCAAACCCACTGGCTCCAGGTCATCTTTAAGTCTTTGCTAGGTAAAGCCCCACCTTATCTCAGCTCACTGGTCACCATAGCAGCACCCACCCATAGCACGTGCTCCAGCAGGTATATTTCACTGGTCACCCCCAAAGCCAATTCCTCTTTTGGCCGCCTTTCCTTCCAGTTCTCTGCTGCCAATGACTGAAACTAATTTTAAAAATCACTCAAGCTGGAGACTCATATCTCCCTCACTAACTTTAAGCATCAGCTGTCAGAGCAGCTTACAGATCATTGCACCTGTACATAGCCCATCTGTAAATAGCCCACACAACTACCTCATCCCCATATTGTTTTGTTTTTTTGCTCCTTTGCACCCCAGTATCTCTACTTGCACATTCATCTTCTGCACATATATCACTCCAGTATTTAATTGCTAAATTGTAGTTATTTAACCACTATGGCCTATTTTTTGCCTTACCTCCCTAATCTTACTTACTTCACTTGTTCTCAACTGGCCTACCTGGTTAAGTAAAGGTGAAATAAAAATTAAAATAAAATTGTTTTTTTTAGAAAATATTTGTGGAGGGGTTGAAAAA
The DNA here is from genome assembly GCF_034236695.1 of Oncorhynchus nerka. Lineage (NCBI taxonomy): Eukaryota > Metazoa > Chordata > Actinopteri > Salmoniformes > Salmonidae > Oncorhynchus > Oncorhynchus nerka. The sequence continues at coordinate 19,659,280 of NC_088412.1, forward strand.
CAAGTTTTCATGACTCCAACCTAAGTGTGTGTAAACTTACGACTTCAACTGTATAGTGTACGTTGTGTAACATTGTCTTGGTAGTTTCATAACTTGAATATTTCAATTCTTATGGCAGGCCCTGATTCGTTATGGGGGTGCTTAGCCACTCTTAGCCCCCGTAATCAAATTCAATTGTTCTCACTCTCTATATACATTGGTCAGCTACATTGTCAGCATGCATTTTATATCATTATAAACACCAAAAAGTGAATCCAGTACTAAGCAGGTAAGGGTATGACTTTACTTTCTTTGGATTTTATCATTATTCCCACTTTCCAAGTTACACCAGATGTAAATTCGGGAGATTCATCCTCACAATAGGTAACCAAAACATTTTTTTTAATCGTCAACCTAAAAGGATAATAAGAGGATGAGGTGACATTAAAATCACAAATGATAAGAAAAAGGTCACAGGTCAGGAGGAACAGGCAAGGTATGGTACATTTACACAATACACTAGATGGCGCTATATTCTTACCGTCATACATCAGTCCCGTTTTTCATCTTCCTGTCCAGTGTGTTTCCGTTACGGCGGCGTCTATCAAGACGCCGCCGTATCAAGTCTATCAAGTTTTGCTTGTACATCTCGGCATGATTCTTGTATTATTTTTGATAAACACACTCCCATGTGTAACGTTACGATACAGGTTTCATCGCTCTGCAACAGCCCAGAGTGGATTTATATTATCTCTAAATAAACGGGGCATTTTGAAGGATGGTTTCCCTGAAAAATCAGCCCAAGATCAACTTCCTCAACTACTGCAGTCTTGTTGCCAGACCGGGTACTGCGGATTCGACCCCACGGCAGACAGCCTTCGTGTGGGTAATTTACTCGCCATCATCGGACTACTGAATTTTCAAAGCGCAGGACACACTGGCGTCGCTCTAATCGGTGGTGCAACCGCACTGGTAGGAGACCCAAGCGAGAGAGAGCGTGCAGCGAATCTTCACCAACCATGAACTGACTTTTCCACAACGACTCTAAGAAGTTTGGCACTGTAACTGTATTGAACAAGTTAACTTTGTACAAAGACTGGAATGGTTGCTTTTCTGGCAGAAGTTGGCAGACATTTCCGAATGGGGAATCTGCTCAGTAGGCATGCAGTGTCCAGTCCAGGTTGAAGAGTGCAGAAGGCATGAGCCTTACTGAGTTCTCTTACCAGCTGTTTCTAGCCTGACTCCTACCACCTGAACCAGAATCACAGCTGTAAGACCCAGCTGGGAGGGACAGACCAGCTGGGCAACCTGATGTCTGGGCACAAGTTCATACACAAGTAATGTTGAGTCATTCATTGGGGACACACACATTTCCAAATATATTGACCAATTATCACATTGATTCCGGATATTGTAACCAAGCATCTAAAGGATGCATCAGACACTAAAGTGACGCATCATGCCCATTAATAACCTACAACAATAATAATAATAATAACACAAATGAATATAATAAACATGCACATACTTGCCTCAACATTAACTGACCAGTGATGGTCTCTTCGATGTCCATTGTAATCAATTTCTCCATGACAGGGTGACTGGTGGCCACCTCCCACTGGTGGCCAGCTCTGTGTTGAACAAACTGGGGAAGACAGTGTGGCTGAACAGGGTCAAGATGTCTCCGTTTGTCCTTTGTCAGTTCTTCCTCAGGCAGCCTGTCAGCAGTGTAGAATGGTAGGTGGCTGGAGAGCAGGGTTGCCAGGCGGCCCATGACGAGCTAGAATGTCAGGACAATGACCACTTAAAACCCACATACAAGGCCTTAAAATTAGCCCCCCCAAAATGTTCATAGGAAGAGAGTAGTAGCCACATGAAGGGAGAAGTATGTAGCTAGCTAGTGCTGTGAGTTGTTCTCACATCACTTGTCATGCGTGCTGGTGCTGCTCTCCTCTCACTCACTCAGCTGCCTGTGGCCTGCAACACTAAACTCACACCCTTCCGGCCCTCCTCACCACTCACACAGCTGCCTGTGGCCTGCAACACTAAACTCACACCCTTCCGGCCCTCCCCACCACTCACTCAGCTGCCTGTGGCCTGCAACACTAAACTCACATCCTTCCGGCCCTCTTCACCACTCACTCAGCTGCCTGTGGCCTGCAACACTAAACTCACACCCTTCCGGCCCTCCCCACCACTCACTCAGCTGCCTGTGGCCTGCAACACTAAACTCACATCCTTCCGGCCCTCTTCACCACTCACTCAGCTGCCTGTGGCCTGCAACACTAAACTCACATCCTTCCGGCCCTCCTCACCACTCACTCAGCTGCCTGTGGCCTGCAACACTAAACTCACATCCTTCCGGCCCTCCCCACCACTCACTCAGCTGCCTGCCTCACTGCCTGGTAGTCTGCAGCAGCAGGTCACAGTGTAATCAATCATGTTTTTTAAGAGAAATGCCATGGCAGCTGTGGTGCAATTTCGAAGTAGCCCCAAAAAAATGCAACTAATACATTTTGACCCGCAACATCTTTTTTAAAGTAGCCAACTTTAGCGGGAAACATGCAGACATGGAAACCCTGCTGGAGAATCCAGTGGGACTGGTCCTGCTTATCAGAGCCTTCTATTTAGAACTAAACAGAGGGGTGTCCTAGGTTTGAGGAGTTAGCGAGGTAACTTTGGTCAACTCTGAGTACAATTCGGGATATCCGGTCATACGAAAGGGACTCACCTTTTAGCCAGCAAAATTTCTATGGCAACAAATCCTTTAGAACTAACCTGCTCCGGGGCAGGCTAACTCCGCTTAACTTGAATAAAATTACTTTTCCGCAAGTTGAGTACCAATGAAATCAGATTCCCTGCAGGATTAAGTGCTTGGCTTAAGGACATAGCGTTACATTTTTTGGCTCCGGTATTCGAACCAGCGACCTTTCTGTTACTGGTCCAATGCTCTAACCTCGAGGATACCTGCCGCTGATCTAGGATCAGCTCTCCCCCTCTATGATTTAAAAGGCCAACTCGATCCGCACACCTCTTAGGCTGATAAATCAGACTGTGATATAATTTTCTGGTGTACAGCCTGAAACTAAGTAGTGGAAAGTTTCCTTAACAAGCCAGACTGTTCAATAGAATTACATTACAGTCTAACAGTTTGTCTGTGTGTTTGGTTCTTCAGTGGGTCGAATTTGGTGACAAATTATCCACAAGAAAGTATTATTTACCTGACTTTAGAGCCCAGAAAGTATTATTTACCTGACTTCAGAGCCCAGAAAGTATTATTTACCTGACTCCAGAGCCCAGAAAGTATTATTTACCTGACTTTAGAGCCCAGAAAGTATTATTTACCTGACTTCAGAGCCCAGAAAGTATTATTTACCTGACTCCAGAGCCCAGAAAGTATTATTTACCTGACTCCAGATCCCAGAAAGTATTATTTACCTGACTTCAGAGCCCAGAAAGTATTATTTACCTGACTTCAGAGCCCAGAAAGTATTATTTACCTGACTTTAGAGCCCAGAAAGTATTATTTACCTGACTTCAGAGCCCAGAAAGTATTATTTACCTGACTTCAGAGCCCAGAAAGTATTATTTACCTGACTTCAGAGCCCAGAAAGTATTATTCACCTAACTTCAGAGCCCAGAAAGTATTATTTACCTGACTTCAGAGCCCAGAAAGTATTATTTACCTGACTTCAGAGCCCAGAAAGTATTATTTACCTGACTTCAGAGCCCAGAAAGTATTATTTACCTGACTTCAGAACCCAGAAAGTATTATTTACCTGAGAGCCCAGCCCTGCTGAATAAATTGATAGCACTTTCACGTCATTTAGCAGACGCTCTTATCCAGAGCCACTTACAATAGAGTGCGTGCATTTTCATACTCTTTAATACTGGTCCCACATGGGAATCGAACCCACAATCCTGGCGTTGCAAGCACTTCGGTCAGCATGCATGCACAGGCAAACACATTTTGCTTGCCACACACCGTCCTGTCATTGTTTATGACAGACAAGGGGAGCGTTTTAGGTTATTTTTCTTTGTAAATGTGCGCGGCTAACCTACTATGAGACACTTTGTGAACACAGGACCTGATATTAGTACCTGAGTTTAACCTATCCATGGTGATGTTGGAGACTGAGTCGGGGTTGGTTGTGCTGCCTGCAGGTATCTGAAGCTGTTCACCTTCCTACCCCTGGCCGAGGTGGAGCAGCAGGGTGATGGAGCAGCAGAGACCGGAACCAGGCAAACGGGCCGCACACAAACCTCTCGCCGCCGAAGTCACCAAACTGTAACACGGCAATGAGGGCAAAAGGTGCTCTGTGTCTGTGTGTGTGTGTGTGTGTGTGCGCGTGCGTGCGTGCTCACAAAAAGATAAGGCCTAAGTAACTTCAGACTAATGGATTGAATTGACCCCTTCACAAAATCAAGATTATAAATTGCCTTGGGATTGATCTGATGAAATTTGGTAGTGAAAGTGTGCATCTTGACAAATGCATGAAAAATGATGCTATAGATAATTAGTCAGAGAAAGACTGTGCATATGTCATTTGGGTGTCATTAATGAGGTGTCGCCTGGTACAATTAGTAATGTTGTGTGTGTGTGTATTTCTCTCCAGGTGCACCAATGCCCGGTACCACAGTAACCTTCAGGCCCTGGAGCTGATGCGTGATGCTGAGCTGCAGGAGCTCTTCAGAGATGCCCCATTCCATGAGTTGCTGCTGGAGCCAGGGCCCACAATACTGGATGCCTGCCGCAGGGCAGAGGACATCCTTCGGGGGCCCAAAGGGTAGGGCTCTCCCTTTATATTCCTCTGTTCCTTATCATCCCTGACATGACCACCTCACACGGAGGGTCACTCACTCTATTCCACCACTCCCACCCCATTGGCTTTTTCACACTTTCTCTAGATTTCTGCTTTCCCCTCATTTCTCTCTTTATTGCTTTCCATGTTTGTTTCTTTCGTTCCCTCTCTTCTCTCTCAAATCTGTCTTGACTTTAAAACACACAGAGCATTCTCAAAGTATTCAGACCCCTTCACTTTTGCCACATTTTGTTACATTACAGCCTTATTCTAAAATTGATTCAATTGTTTTTTCCCCCCCTCATCAATCTGAGGTTCTGAGAGCTCTGAAGCAGGATTTCATCAAGGATCTGTCTGTACTTTCCCCCGTTCATTGTTCCCTCGATCCTGACTAGTCTCCCAGTCCCTCCCGCTGAAAAACATCCCCACAGCATGATGCTGCCACCATGCTTCACCGTAGGGATGTGCCAGGTTTCCTCCAGATGTGACACTTGGCATTCAGGCCAAAGAGTTCAATCTTTTTTCTCATGGTCTGAGAGTCCTTTAGGTGCCTTTTGGCAAACTCCAAGCGGGCAGTCAAATCAAATCAAATTTTATTTGTCACATACACATGGTTAGCAGATGTTAATGCGAGTGTAGCGAAATGCTTGTGCTTCTAGTTCATGTGCCTTTTACTGAGGAATGGCTTCTGTCTGGCCACTCAACCATAAATATCTGATTAGTGGAGTGCTACAGATATGGTTGTCCTTCTGGAAGGTTCTCCCATCTCCACAGAGAAACTCTGGAGCTCTGTCAGTGACCATCGGGTTCTTGGTCACCTCCCTGACCAAGGCCTTTCTCCCCCGATTGCTCAGTTTGGCCAGGCAGCCAGCTCTAGGAAGAGTCTTGGTGGTTACAAACTTCATCCATTTAAGAATGATGGAGGCACTGTGTTCTTGCTGCAGAATTGTTTTTGGTACCCTTCCCCAGATCTGTGCCTCGACACAATCCTGTCTAGGACCTCTTCGCACAATTCCGACAACCTCATGGCTTGGTTTTTGAACTGTCAACTGTGGGACCTTTATATAGACAGTTGTGTGCCTTTCCAAATCATGTCCAATCAATTGAATGTATCACAGGTGGACTCCAATCAAGTTGTAGAAACATCTCAAGAATGATCAATGGAAACAGGATGCACCTGAGCTCAATTTCGAGTCTCATAGCGAAGGGTCTGAATACTTCTCAGACTTTTATTATTATTATTTCGGGCGGCAGGTAGCCTAGTGGTCTGAGGGTTGGACTAGTAACCGAAAGGTTGCAAGATCTAATCCCTGAGCTGACAAGGTAAAACGCTGTCATTCTGCCCCTGAACTAGGCAGTTAACACACTGTTCCTAGGCCGTCATTGAAAATAATAATTTGTTCTTAACTGACTTGCCTAGTTAAATCAATTCTGTTTATTATTTTGAATAAATTTGTAACATTTTCAAAAAACCTGATTTCGCTTTGTCATTATGGGGTATTGTGTGTAGATTGAGGATTTTTTCAATTTAATACATTTTTGAATAAGGCCGTAACGTATCAAAATGTGTTAACTGTTTTTCTGTGTTGTCTCTGTGATGTTGTCTCTGTGATGTTGTCTCTGTGATGTTGTCTCTGTGATGTTGACTCTGTGATGTTGTCTCTGTGATGTTGTCTCTGTGATGTTGACTCTGTGATGTTGACTCTGTTGTGTTGTCTCTGTGATGTGATGTCTCATGAGGTGTGTTGTGTTGTCTCTGTGATGTGTTGTGATGTCTCATGTGATATGTTGTGATGTCTCATGAGGTGTGTTGTGTTGTCTCTGTGATGTGTTGTGATGTCTCATGTGATATGTTGTGATGTCTCATGAGGTGTGTTGTGTTGTCTCGTGATGTGCTGTAATGTCTCATGTGATATGTTGTGATGTCTCATGTGATATGTTGTGATGTCTCATGTGATATGTTGTGATGTCTCTGTGTGGTGTTGTTGTCTCTGATGTTGTTTCTGTTGTGTTTTCTCTGTGATATGTTGTGATGTCTCATGTGATATGTTGTGTTGTCTCATGTGATGTGCTGTAATGTCTCATGTGATATGTTGTGATGTCTCATGTGATATGTTGTGATGTCTCATGTGATATGTTGTGATGTCTCTGTGTGGTGTTGTTGTTTCTGTTGTGTTTTCTCTGTGATATGTTGTGATGTCTCATGAGGTGTGTTGTGTTTTCTCTGTGATGTGATGTCTCATGTGATATGTTGTGATGTCTCATGAGGTGTGTTGTGTTTTCTCTGTGATGTGTTGTGATGTCTCATGTGATATGTTGTGATGTCTCATGAGGTGTGTTGTGTTTTCTCTGTGATGTGATGTGATGTCTCATGTGATATGTTGTGATGTCTCATGAGGTGTGTTGTGTTTTCTCTGTGATGTGCTGTAATGTCTCATGTGATATGTTGTGATGTCTCATGTGATATGTTGTGATGTCTCATGAGGTGTGTTATGTTGTCTCTGTGTTGAGTTGGGATGTCTCTGTGATGTCTCTGTGTGGTGTTGTTGTCTCTGATGTTGTTTCTGTGATGTGTTGTGATGTTTTTATGTTGTCTCTGTGATGGGTTGTCTCTGTGTTGTGTTGTTGTCTCTGTTGTTTCTGTTGTGTTGTCTCTGTGATGTCTCGTTGTCTCTGATGTTGTTTCTGTTGTGTTGTCTCTGTGATGGGTTGTCTCTGTGTTGTGCTGCAGGTATCACATGGTTTCAGAAGGAACTGTATGGATCAACCACAGTAAGGCAGACAACCCAGAACAGGTACTCATCCCCGGCCAGCACATCCTGACCAATGTACTGTCTCTCCTCAAAGTGGGAAAAAATAACTTCCATGTCATCAGGTGGCTCAATCTATGAGTGGAGCTCGGACCAGATCACTTATATGCACTGTTTGTGTACTGGAGGTAGGACAGCAAGCTGGGAGACTTAGGTGAAGAGAGCTGAATATTGGAAATAGACCTGTATTGTTTCAATATATCCCTGCTGATATCTAGGAGAGGATTTAGTGCACCATATGTGTGTGGATTCAATGATGCTGTAATATATAACATATATTTGGTAAAAGGCTTTTGTCTTGTTAGTTGTATGTTACGTACTGTGTATGGAAACGGTTTTATTTTTGGGATCGTTAGATATTAGATAACCGATTTGCCTAATACCTCATTTCACAACAAGGGGTCAGTGCAGTCTTCCCTTTAAATGAGAACTGAGTAAAAGCTCCTTCAGACACCCTGTACCAAAGCTCGATTTATAAGACCCTAGTTACATCCAGGAATTACATTTCAATTGCAAAATATCTTACAGCTAAAATAGATGAATATTTTGACATTTTAAAACGGGCAAAAGCTATAGGGAATTAAAAACAGGTGGACAAGATGTGTAGTGTTGTCACATTTAGATATGGGTGAAATAAAAAATGATTCACTCTTACTGTAGTCGTTCTATTGCAAATGGCCAATGAGTTGTAATTTAAGTAGTTATTAATTGATGTTTGATTAAAAATGGTAAATTGTCTAGTTGCGTTATCCCGCAGAAAATATTGTTTTCCCAATGAGAAATGCTTGCCACTACTCTTAATACCATCCCTCCTTTTGCTAGGGTGTACACTGGTGACCATGACTGAGCTCAGATAAGACAATATTCACATCTGTATCATAGAGAGAAACAACTGGTCCCCACCATGCAAAATAATGAAAATGTTCAGATTTTATTAGCCTTTTAAATGGTTGACAGATTCATGACAATGACAACCTACTCCAACGATAAAATGCTTCACACTGGCTTGTGTATTTTCAAATGTTTCAAATCATTAATGTGGTATTACAATTCCACATTTATTGAAAAACTACTATAATTCTCAAATAAAATTAGATTCCCCTCTCTATATTTATTGTTCTATTTTGGTGCTAAAAAACTATGACACGAAGATCGAGACCACTGATATTAAAATATTTTCTCAACATAAACAAATGAATAATACATACACTACGTTTCCTTATAATGGCCCTTTATTTATTTACAGCCATAGCTAAAATGGTAGATACCTATAGTGATTATGGCTATAGCCGTTACGAAGGAACATGTATAGAAATGTGACAATGTTGCAAAGCCTTTGTAAACGTGCATGATATGATCGCCTTAAGAGAATTGGGCGGGCCTACGTTTTTTTAACCAATGAATTCCCTTCTTCGTTTTAAATAGTTCTCTGTGTCAATCAGTTTTTTCCCCAGTCAGCCTCCCCTCAATCGCCATATTGGGTACTGAAAAGGTTTGTCTGTTATTTCTTCTCTCTTACTACGAGAATAAATTGACAGGAGTGGCTTCAGTTACTGCACATTGTTTTGATGATCTGACTACTTTAGCTCGCATTGCCATATTGGAAATTACCGTTTCTATCCAGACCTATGCAGGGCATAAAAGTGTTGATCATTCGTTTTACGCTTGTTTTGGATCGCGGTGAGAAAGGAGGAAATACGAATTTTTAAGTGTTCTATTTGGACGTTAATTGATTCTCCGAAAATGTCAGATGTTCGACTTTCAAATGGGAGCCCAACGTTGGAAAGGACGGATGCTCGGTTGTCGGATCACCCCAAACCGTCAGCCTGCAGAATCATTTTCGGCTCACCGGATCGCGAAGAGTTAAGGCGGGATTTAAAGGGACATTTGCAAGAGATGGAAGCGGCGGCCTCAGCGAAGTGGAACTTCGATTTTTCAAGCCACACACCTCTATCGAACGGGAGATTCAAATGGGAATTAATGGATTGTAAAGACGTTCCAAATTTCTACACCAGAACGCAACGATCAGTGAAAGACGTTTGTCCCTCTGGGAATAACACTATGGATCTAAATGGGAATCATAGTTGTGTGATGGTGACTCCCCGGCAGCCCTCCGACAACACGGAGAGGTCAGAGAGCCAAATGGAGAGTAAAGAGCAGTGCACCGGGCGGAGAAAAAGACCAGCCTGCCATGAATGTAGGCCTACGCCTTTATGAATTATGTAAATTATAGATAATCATCAGTCTGGCTACTTTGTCTTTCTGCCTACTGTTTGACGTGCTGGCCTATTCAGCTATGTAATTTGTATCAGTCAGACTCGACGTAAAATTGTAGAAGACTGTAGGCCTAGTTACCAAATAGATGTGCCCACTTATCAGTTATTCTAAAGAAAAGCGATACAACCATTCTAATCGTTTTCATTAATGTTTTCAGTAAGCAAGTCAAGTTGTAAAGATAAGACCTGATAAGGCAAATCACTATAGATAGAGGAATGTAACAGCCTAAATTGTCTTACTCATTTAAATGATGTAGAGTGGACTATTCACAATACTTCATTTTCGAGAATAACATTTGAACCTATATTCTTATTAAAATTGTCTTTCTCTTCCAGACCCCTCGTCCCAAAATAAAAGGTCACACAGTAGTTCGAATGAAGTTACTCCTTGCCCAAGCTTAGAATATACACCCAGGAAAGCCAGTCCCAGGACTCAAACGTGAAGATGACAAAGGTGAGATAGTTATCTGCTACTTTTGTCTGGCTTTAGTGAGATATGTTATACTGGTGTGGACTTATTTTCCCAAATAACCCAATCAATTTTTTATTGCCTACATAAAGCAGTTTGTAAACTATTAGGATCGGTGAAGCTGAACACATCACGTTAGTATTCTTGTAAGCATTTCAGACGTGCTGTTTAAATAACGTGTTGAGCAGTTGTGATTTTCCCACCTTGTAACCTATGCGCAATTGCCAACTAAGTAGCTATTTGTTTTATTGAAGCTCGAAATGTGTGCTTAACTATATCGTGGTGACGTTCAGTGCGGTCTAGTAAAGGGTTAAAGTCCAAAAGGCTACACAAAATATAGGCGACATTACTACAACCACTGCCACGGTGAGGTTCATTTTCCGAAGAAACTGTAAACAAGTCCTCAGAACAACACTATAGTAACACGTCAGCAACCACTGCCCTCGTGAGAGGGAGAAGGGGCCGGTCTCCTCAGCAGTGCACTATGCACGCTAGTCCCCTATCAAAACATCTGGCCGTTCTAGTGAATGAAAGCACAGTATGCACGTTTTTGAATAGGCCTAAATGTTTACTCTAACTTGCAATGAAGTGTGTGTGTAGCTATGGATATAATTTGGAAAATGAAATTATTCTGCTGCTTTGAATGAGTCAGTAGGGTGTCTTTGACTAGCATTAGCCTGTTCTTAGCATTGTTTTGTCATGTCAAAGCTATTACATGTTGCTTGTCTGCAAAAAGAAATGGCCAGGAATGTTTTTGATGCATTTGTATGTGGTCATGTTTACTGGTGTAAATTAGCATTGGTCTCACAACTTTGTTTTTATTTCTCTCTGCAGAGCTGAAAATGTATTTCCCCGTTTTGTCATGGAAACCTAAGTGTTCGGTGATTTTGAAGAGGAACTACAAAGAAAACGAAACATATCAATTCTCCCTAAGGATGGGGACGCTGTGCAAGCACTGAATATAAACACTAAAGTTCTGGCACTCATAAAGTTACTGCCTCTAAAAGCAGTCGATGTAGCAGTGTGCAATTAGGTTTTATTTCCTTTTTTGCTCTTTTATTTCTTTTTTTTTTAACTACCTGTGTATATATTTATTTTCATATGTAGCACATGAAACATATTATGATTAGGGAGGGGAAAAACTATGTAAAAGGCATGAATTTGACTTGAAGAATTGCGGTGTAGTTTTGTTTCCAAAATGCTGTTTATAAATCCTGATCCATTTAAAAAATGATTGGATTAAATAATTGTTCCTCATCGAAGTATCCTCATAGGTCATCTGTATGTAGGGAGAGATTGATGGTACATAATGTGTAGCCTTGTATTTTGGGTCATTTAAGTGTCACACAAGGTGGGTTCTCAGCCACCCCATGAAAACAATGCCTCAAATAATTATACATTTCTGTTATGACTAAAAAAGTAATATGTGAAGTCAGCCAATATTTATTGTATTTTGTTGAAAATCTGTAGGCCTGTCGGTCACTTAAATTCTGGAATCTTTTTTTTACAAGTCTTCCTCTTCACCATTAAAAAAAAAAAGTGTAGCTAATTTATTTTTCTGAAGTGGTATAGGGTACTAATTTGCTGAAGGATAAAATCTGTTAACTGTACTGGTAGTATTAATCAACTTCATACTCGTGTTTAACGGTTCTTCATATTTTTTTAAACAATTAGGCCTTTAATGTTTGAAATGTCCTACAATACCAAATACATGGTTGCTTCAATACGTCTGTGTCGACGCTTTCACCATCAGGTTGCCTTGGCATTGTACTCCTGTTTGATACAGAAAGATAATTTAATTTGTTAATCTCCCCCTTCTCCCAGACATTGTTAGTGCAGATCATGCAAATGTAGTTTCTAAAATAACTTTAACTTCGCCCAGTTTCAATCAGCCTTTGTTCAGAGCCTAAGAATTGTCTCAAAGTAGTCACTGCCCGTGTAAATCTGTTAAGTGTACATAACTTTGTAAAAACACTGAGAAATTATACTAACTTATTTATGTCAAGCTTTTTTATGTAGAATAAAATGGGGTTTTGATCAAGGTTATCCAAAGTGGCATTTACATATATTTTTTTGTAAGCATATTTTTGGTCGTTTTTATTTTATCGAAAAAGGTTGCAACCTGAGCCTGATTTAAAATATTTGATGTGCATTTTTCAATGTGTGATTAAGATGTCTTGCAATCAATTAAAACAGAAGATAAATCGTTATCTAATTTGTTGTTCATGTTTGCACTGTTGAAAGGAACCTCTTCAGCCTGCACACGGTCACACTCTTTCTCTCAGCAAGTATACAGCATAACGATTTTAATGTATTTCGATTAAGCTAATATATAATCCATATCCGTGTCCTTCATAACTTGATGTTTCATACTATAAATTGCACAGAACCTGCATGTGCTCTCATGGGGCGGGAGGAATCGCATATGAGGTATGTTCCTATATAGCCCACTGGTGAATCACAAGTAAAAATGCCTCTCAGGACTCCAGGCAAAACGACCTTAAATTTCTGTTTAATAGATTGATGAGATTGTCATACCTCGGTTCTCTTCATACCCACTGCTTTTAGGTTGGGAGTTTATACATTATCATCCTGGAATAAAGGCATGAAGAGATTTAACTCTTTAAAAACAGTTATTTTTGTAGTTCTAGTGCTTTTCACAGCAGTTAGGAGTAGATACAGTATTTCAGTAATTGATGTCATTTTTTTTATATCAATGTGGTGTATCCTCTTCTGCTCGCGGACAAACTGGAACTAACCCGCGCATTCGGTACCATTTGGCACATTACGCATGTTTCAAGCTTGAAGTAGCACGTAATAGGGTCCGATAAATACAAACGATGTTATTGCTTCTATGGTTGCAAAATCAGTCCATTTTAAAATAGTTTAGCCTGTGTTAATCCACTATAGCACTGTTGACCAAATATGCCGCCGTCTACGCAGTGGCACTCCCAATATGATGACATCGTGAAGTATTTTTGAAAAATGCCTGGTGATTGACGTTTGGGTCCTCCAATCCGGTTATGGCTAAGTAAAGCACACCACTGTTGCAGCCAGTTACATTTGTCTGGAAAGTTTGAACTGGAAGGTTTGAACTGCAATGTTCTAGCGGTGAAAAAACACTCCCCACAGGTCCACAGTTGAAATCATATAAGGTTAGTCACTGCATGAATGTTGTTATATTTGGTCACAGAGAATGCGCTAGTGTAGCCTACATCCAACAAATACTGTAATTGCATGCATATAGATGATTTAACTGTAGTTTGAATTAATTATAGAAAAAAGGATGTAGAAATATATCCCTGATACTGTAATGAGCATTTTTAATAAAACAACTCTATGATATAGTTTCATTTTATTGATTTCTTTATAGATCAAAGCTATGCAAACAATATTTTGATGTAGATTGTTCACTTGCCTTATGTTTTTGTATATTTGCTAATGAGTTGAAACTAAAAATAATTTACTAATGTTTTTATCATTAAGGCACAATAGTGTATATTTATTCAAATTTTTACACCAGAATTATGTTTTGTCACACGTTTTACTGGGCTACTTCAAATACAATTCCAGCCTCATTTGGAGAGTTGTTTGCAACAATTTATAGGCCTACTATTTTGTACAACTATAAGTTTTTTTTTACCAACATATTCGCCTACACAAATAGCGGTCAGCTACATATAGGAATTCTATAGCAGCAATTATTATTCTTATTTTTAGTATTTAATCTTTACACTGTAAAGATTAGCACCAAAGCAGAGCCATAAAAACATGTTCACTGCTGAATTACATTTTGTCTTTCTCTGACTAATTATCTATTGCATCATTTTTCATGCATTTGTTAAGATGCACACTTTCACTACCAAATTTCATCAGATCAATCCCAAGGCAATTTATAATCTTGACTTTGTGAAGGGGTCAATTCAATCCATTAGTCTGGAATTACTCAGGCCTTGTCTTGCGTGTGAGCGTGCGCGCACACAGACACACACACACCAAAGATGTATTTTTAAAGAGAATATTTAGTGATGAGTTGGTAAAGGGCTCATCCCACTACAGCCTTCGAGCACCATGAAGGCCTAACCTCCTTTCCTCACCCCACTACAGCCTTCGAGCACCATGAAGGCCTAACCTCCTCTCCTCACCCCACTACAGCCTTCGAGCACCATGAAGGCCTAACCTCCTCTCCTCATCCCACTACAGCCTTCGAGCACCATGAAGGCCTAACCTCCTCTCCTCACCCCACTACAGCCTTCGAGCACCATGAAGGCCTAACCTCCTCTCCTCACCCCACTACAGCCTTCGAGCACCATGAAGGCCTAACCTCCTCTCCTCACCCCACTACAGCCTTCGAGCACCAGGAAGCAGGATGCAACAGGAAGACACCTGCAGCAGCTCTTATGGGGCTCCTGATTCATTCTGAAGTGTGCAGGTGGGTAACCTTAGCTCTGCTGTTTACCCCCCACTCAGAGCTGGGCCCATTGTCCCTGTGTGTTTGGCTTTGTGCAGAGGGCCATTGTGAGGTGCGGGCGCTCAGCACTGTTGTGTCTGGGGCTCCCATTCAGACAAAGGGCCTGCCGGCTGAAACACTGGAGTGGATGAAGGGGGAAAAGGAAGTGGTGTCTGCAGTTTGAGAATACCACACTGAAAGTACCGTTGGGGGTGGTTTGTGTCATTAAGTCATATTGACATGGATATTGGTCAAGCTCAATGTGGGGTTATAGGTGGAAAACATTTATTACACTAATTGGTTGGTTCATTTAAAACAGGAGCCCCTGTGTTTTTTATAAAGCTTACCAGCAATAAATTGTATAATTGGAATTGTATAATTTCTGTATAATACATTTCTATCCATCTAAATGGTAAGTTTGACCTTGCAGTTGATCCTGACTATTCTCCAGAGGCCCAACCAAAGGCTGGACTGGAAATGTTCAACATAAAAGTAGCTTACACTGTTATTACATTGTTATTATCTGTGGTTTGACAAACAAGGTTTTAAGTTTAGACAAAGACAGTCATCCAATGAGCCATACCTGATGGGTCCAAATATATTGTATCTGAACTGCTGTCAACTGGCTGCCACCTTTCATATACCCAGAGCCGTGGAGGCCAAATATTATAGTTTTTGCTGTCTTTGCTATCTTCCTGAAATGTTTTAAATTCACACACAAAACAACACAGATTTTAAAAAAAAACTTTATTCTTATTCACTTTGACCACCAAATCTATGAAGTTGGGTAAATAGCAGACATCCAGTGTATCAGAAATTGAGAAAATGTCTTTGTCTCAGTGTTATATGTACCAAGCTAGACAGACAATCACACTTCCTAGCTATATCAACAGCAACAGGTTATCTTTTCCTGTTAACCACCCCAGCACTTAATATAAAACCACTGGTTCCTCCCCATGTTTCCTGAACTGGCCACAACCAACGTCAGTCATAACCCAATTCGCTGGCACAATTTCCTACGAAGGAAGAGCGCCTGCAAACACGTGCGTGTGTTCCCTTTTCTCTGAAACACAGAGCACAATGATGACAAATCAGTTGTTGGAAATGAGTGATTGGAGAGAGAGAGAGAGAGAGAGGGGCAGGCAGACAGGGATGTATGCTGTGTAGAAATGAGATGCTGTATAGCATCAAATGGTAGATGTACAGATGCGTCTGTGGCATGTTTGGCTTTGGGGGGAGCAATGGGTAGGTCATAATGCTCATTAAAAGAGCGCACCTGCCGCTTCATCAAATAGCCTTTATCTGTTATCGCCGCAAATCTGCTCAAACTCTCAGATAGAACGGGAAAACAAGTTAGGCCCTCTCCTACATACCTCCTACCCCATGACCAGTATGTCTGTCTGTCTGTGGTACCTGGCCTAATCTCGTCAGGAATGTCTTACGGATGCATTCAGATGCTGATGGCCGGAAAGGAGAGCCTCTCAAACATCTGTGAAGTGCAGATAGGCAACAGACAACAGAGTTCTGACAGACAGGGATTGAAGGGAGCTAAAAGCTAATGAAGTTGCAAGCTCATGGATATCATCAGGGGTGAAGACCTGCAGATGACTGCTAGAGAGAAGGACCACACCTGATACAACCAGCTGTTCTACAGTGCATATACAGGGCAGAGATATTTCAACAGGTTGTAGTCAGAGGAACTATTTGTTCAGCAGTAGGTGGATTGGGTGGAGGGTGTACTGTTCACATTTTGAAAAATGTCCATGCTACTGAAGCAATAAGAGGTTCAACCACTGTGTATTACTATGCTGTATACAGCTGTTTGTTGAAGATAAATATGACAGAGGTTAAATGTAATCAGAGTTGACATGCTTAGCTGGTCTGTCGTTTACTGGGCATGATGATGAGACAGAGTGTGGTGGTGTGTGACATCACTTCACCACAATGATGCAAAACGCAGCAACATTCTGAAGAAGTGTATGTGGCAATCATTCCTGTCAGTCAAATGCTATTACACAGCAGTAGTAGTAGTAGTAATAGTAGTCATAGTAGTAGTAGTCATAGCAGTAGTAGTAGGAGGAGAAGTAATAGTCATAGTAGTAATAGTAGGAGGAGGAGGAGTAGTAATAGTAGTAATATTAGTCATAGTAGTAGTAGTCATAGTAGTAGTAGTAGGAGGAGGAGGAGTAGTAGTCGAAGTAGTAGTAATAGTAGTAATATTAGTCATAGTAGTAGTAGTCATAGTAGTAGTAGTAGGAGGAGGAGTAATAGTAGTAGTCGTAGTAGGAGGAGGAGTCATAGTATTAGTAGGAAGGAGGAGTAGTAGTCATAGTAGTAGTAGTCATAGCAATAGTAGTAGTCATAGTAGTAGTCAGTAGTAGTAGTAGTCATAGTAGTAGTAGTAGGAAGGAGGAGTAGTAGTCATAGTAGTAGTAGGAATAGTAGTAGTGGTCATAGTAGCAGCAGTAGTCATAGTAGTAATAGGAGGAGGGGGAGTAGTCATCGTAGTAATAGTAGGAGGAGGAGTAGTCATCGTAGTAATAGCAGTCATAGTAGTAATAGTAGTCATAGTAGTAGTAGTAATATTAGTCATAGTAGTCATAGTAGTAGTAGTAGTAGTCATAGTAGTCATAGTAGCAGTAGTAGTCATAGTAGCATTATTAATAGTAGTCATAGTAGTATTAGTAGTCATAGTAGCAGTAGTAATAGTAGTCATAGTAGTAGTACTAGTAGTAATAGTAGTCATAGTAGCAGTAGTAATAGTAGTCATAGTCATAGTATTTATAGTAGAAGTAGTAGGAGGAGGAGTAGTAGTTATAGTAGTCGTAGTGGTAGTAGTAGTCATAGTAGTAATAGTAGTCATAGGAGTAGTAGTAATAGTAGTCATAGTGGTAGTAGTAGTCATAGTAGTAATAGTAGTCATAGGAGTAGTAGTAATAGTAGTCATAGTAGTAGTAGTAATAGTAGGCATAGTAGTAATAGTAGTCATAGTCATAGTATTTATAGTAGAAGTAGTAGGAGGAGGAGTAGTAGTTATAGTAGTGGTAGTAGTAGTCATAGTAGTAATAGTAGTCATAGGAGTAGTAGTAATAGTAGTCATAGTAGTAGTAGTAATAGTAGGCATAGTAGTATTAGTAGTCATAGTAGCAGTAGTAATAGTAGTCATAGTCATAGTATTTATAGTAGAAGTAGTAGGAGGAGGAGTAGTAGTTATAGTAGTCGTAGTGGTAGTAGTAGTCATAGTAGTAATAGTAGTCATAGGAGTAGTCATAGTAGTAGTAGTCATAGTAGTCATAGGACTAGTAGTAATAGTTGTCATAGTAGTCATAGTAGTCATAGTAGTAGTAGTAATAGTAGGCATAGTAGTAATAGTAGTCATAGTAGTAATAGTAGTCAGTAGTAGTAGTAGTCGTAGTAGTCATAGTAGCAGTAGTAATAATAGTAGTCATAGTAGCAGTAGTCATAGCAGTAATAGTAGTCATAGTAGTAGTAGTCATAGTAGCAGTAGTAATAGTAGTAGTAGTAATAATAGTAGTCATAGTAGCAGTAGTCATAGTAGTAATAGTAGTCATAGTAGTAGTAGGCATAGTAGTGGTAGTGGTCATAGTAGTAGTAGTAGTAGTAGTCATAGTAGTAGTAATAGTAGTCATAGTAGTAGTCGTAGTCATCGTGTAGTAGTAATAGTAATCATAGTAGTAGTAGTAGTCATAGTAGTAGTAGTAGTCATAGTAGTAGTAGTAGTCGTAATAGTAGTAGTCATAGTAATAGTAGTAGTAGTCATAGTAATGGTAGTAGTAGTTGTAGTAGTAGTAGTAGTAGTAGTCATAGTAATAGTAGTCATAGTAGTAGTCATAGTAGTAGTATTAGTCGTAATAATAGTAGTAGTCATAGTAATGGTAGTAGTAGTAGTTGTAGTAGTAGTAGTAGTAGTCATAGTCATAATATTTATAGTAGAAGTAGTAGGAGGAGGAGTAGTAGTGGTCATAGTAGTAGTAGTAATAGTAGTAATAGTAGTAGTAGTCATAGTAGTAGTAGTAGTAATAGTAGTCATAGTAGTATTAGTAGTCATAGTAGTAGTAGTAATAGAAGTCACAGTAGTAGTAGTAGTAGTAGTAATAGTAGTCATAGTAGTAGTATTGGTCATAGTAGTAATAGTAGTAGTAGTAGTCATAGTAGTAGTAATAGTAGTCATAGTAGTAGTAGTAATAGTAATCATAGTAGTAGTAGTAGTAATAGTAGTCATAGTAGTATTAGTAGTCATAGTAGTAGTAGTAATAGAAGTCACAGTAGTAGTAGTAGTAGTAATAGTAGTCATAGTAGTAGTATTGGTCATAGTAGTAATAGTAGTAGTAGTAGTCATAGTAGTAGTAATAGTAGTCATAGTAGTAGTAGTAATAGTAATCATAGTAGTAGTAGTAGTCATAGTAGTAGTAGTAGTCATAGTAGTAGTAGTAGTCGTAATAGTAGTAATAGTCATAGTAATAGTAGTAGTAGTCATAGTAATGGTAGTAGTAGTAGTTGTAGTAGTAATAGTAGTAGTAGTAGTAGTAGTAGTCATAGTAATAGTAGTCATAGTAGTAGTCATAGTAGTAGTATTAGTCGTAATAATAGTAGTAGTCATAGTAATAGTAGTAGTAGTCATAGTAATGGTAGTAGTAGTAGTTGTAGTAGTAGTAGTAGTAGTAGTAGTCATAGTAGTAGTAGTAGTCATTGTAATAGTTGTAGTAGTCATAGTAGTAGTAGTCATAGTAATGGTCGTAGTATTAGTAGTAGTAGTCATTGTAATAGTTGTAGTAGTCATAGTAGTAGTAGTCATAGTTATAGTAGTAGTAGTAGTCATAGTAATGGTAGTAGTAGTTGTAGTCATTGTAATAGTAGTAGTAGTCACAGTAATAGTAGTAGTAGTCATAGTAATAGTAGTGGTTGTCATAGTAGTAGTAGTAGTAGTAGTAAGAGGAGGAGTAGTAGTAGTAATGATGGTTGTTACATTATTGTCCCAGATAGAAAGTTGATTGTGGAATATTTAAAAAATGAACAGTAAAAAGAACATTTCAATAAGATTGAGATGTATACATAAATACATGACTATATATGAGGATAAGGAACATAATCATAGTAATCCAGTAAGTGTTGAACATGTCATAATGAAACAGAAGCCCTGTTTACACCTGGTTCTAACATGTCCTTTGTTCTGATCTTATCCACATGCTGATTGTGCCCACAAATTTTGACAGGTGTAGACGATTAAAATACGCTTTGGGGTAAGATTGTGATCAGATATTATAAGTAGAAATGTACAAGATCAGTACAATGTCAGGACGAAGGACGCATGTTAGAACCAGGTATAAACGGAGCTAGAGACACCAATAAATAAATGACCTCACATCTGGCACATCCATAGAGGAAGAAGGGCCAAGGCACACTAAAAAGCCACTCTCTCTCTTCCCCCCTGAACACCACAGCCAATCTGTTTTGTGTCACAATTAAAATAAATCAGCATTTCTTGAAACTGCATTTAAACACTTGAGTGTTCCTTTGATCAATCAAGCAGCCAATGACTCTAGCTGATTCAGCCTATAACTGAGGCCTTCCCAGGCTACCAGGCAGCACTTCAAAAGATAGTAGAGGTTTATGACACACATCTGCAGCACTCAGAAGAACGCTTTTCTTATACATGCGGGTCTCTTGCATCTTCGTGTCCCTAGGAGCCTCAGCAGGCCTGAATCCTGGCTTAGTGGGGTCCAGAGAAGATGGCTGCTGTAGGGAGGAATGAACATGTTCTCAAACACACAGCATGATGAGAAAAATAGAACACGCTCCTCTCTTTCTGTGTTGGGACTTATCTCCATTGGCCACAAGTACTTCAATCTGTTATGTGTTGGCAGCAACCTGTATGCATCAATACTTATGCCTTCTTAGTAAGTTTACATAATGGGAGGTACATGGAGGTAAAGCTTGCAGAATAACCCTTGTATATTTCTTGGCTATTGTATCAGAATGTGTTGTGTGTGACTTAACGCCATGCCTCCTCCTAGCCTATGGCTCCCTGTCCCTTCCTCTCCTCACTGGCCCTGCTCAGTCTCTGACTCCACTGAAGCTCCTAGCTGCAGCTGTCCTCCAAGCCTCACATACTGTTCTGGCTGGCCAAACCCCACCACACCACTGAAGTCCTTCCAGTTCCAGCCAGGAATCTCAGGCTGTCTGGAGGAAAAGTCCCCAATACTGTAACCAGGGGCGCAACTTTGGTTTTAGAAGTGGGGGGGACATAATATATTTCATCAAATAGGGCTATCTTCCTTACACCACCCCTACCTTGTCACAACACAACTGATTGGCTCAAACACATTAAGAAGGAACACATGTTAATTGAAATGCATTGCAGGTGACTACCTCATGAAGCTGGTTGAGATAATGTCAAGAGTGTGCAACGCTGTCATCAAGGCAAATGGTGGCTACTTTGAAGAATCTCAAATATAAAATATTTGTTGATTTGTTTAACACATTTTTTGGTTAACATGTGATTCCATATGTGTTATTTCATAGTTTTTATGTCTTCACTATTATTCTACAATGTAGATAACAGTAAAAAATAAAGAAAAACCCTTGAATGAGAAGCTGTGTCCAAACTTTTGACTGGGACTATATATATATATATATATATATTTAAATCCAGTCGGATAAACACTCAAAAAAGCCTATCCGACCGTTCTGAGCCACCCGCATGGTCCTAAAGCACACCGTTGCCTCCTTTTGTATCACATTCCATTGATAAAACTGGGGAGACGTCCCCAGTGAAAGTTGCGCCCCTGGCTGTAACCTAGATAAGCAACGGACAGCCTCTCTGTCCCCTGCCCTCTTTACATAGCATGTGCACACTACCCCAGACCTCTCCTTCTCCTGCACCTCCTTCTCCTCGGCAGCTGCTGTTGGCTTACTTGGCCAGTCTTGGGTGGGGTTATTGTGGCCGGCTGGCATGCCCTGGCCTGGACATGAAGCAGAGCAGCGTGGGACGTTGCAGAGGGATCTTGAGATCTGATTGTTGTTGTTGTTGTTGTTGAACTTACCCTGGTTACTGGGAAGGACGAACACCAGACATATGGCCGAAGGAAATCTCAGAGGGCGAAGGTCACAGAGGGTCAAACTAACCCTTTAACCTCTTGGTGATTTGTCTCCCAGGGGTGATGTAGCAACTAGCTATACCAACCACAGTAGAGGTCAAAGCTCATGCACTGTATCGGTTCCTCTTGTAAATGATTACATGGAAAACCATTATCCTGTGCTCAGCAGAAGGAGGCTGGGGCGAGGGAGGCCTCTTTTTAAGTTGTAGTGGGTCAAAGGCCAGGTTCCCTGAGGACAGTACGGCCTGCTTTACACATTACTATGTCCTGAACGGTGTATGCCATTTCTATTCCCCTTTATTTGCTTTTTTAGCATGAAGCACATTGTCCTGCACTGGTTTTATGTGACATTTATATATTTTGAAGGAGCCCGTGGGTGAGGGGATTTTGAATGGGAATTTGAATTATGCTTCAACACTAACTACTACTACTACTACAATCAGTAGCAAGAAAACCAACTGTCTCTAACCCAACTGTTCCCCTCCACTATCTAGGGACTCTCGATGGAGTGTCTAGCATCAGCTGCTGCTGACACTGTCTGTGTCCCTCTCCTACACACATGCAGGCGCACACATACGCACTCTCTCTCTCTCTCTCACACACACACACACACACACACACACACACACACACACACACACACACACACACACACACACACACACACACACACACACACACACACACACACACACACACACACACACACACACACACACACACACACACACACACACACACACACACACACACACACACACACACACACACACACACACACACACACAAACACACACACACACACACACACACACACCTGTTCTCTGGTATCTGCTTTCATATGGCGTTGATGGGCCTCCATAATGCCTGCCTACCAGACAGGTGGCCTTGCTGGGGCCTCACTGTGAGCTATCGTGGCCCCTTAGGGTGCTGCAAGGCCCCTCCCGGTAGACTTAAAAAACATGTTGCATGTCTCCACTGTTCTCAGTCCAGCCTAACATGCATAAGGAGATCTCACCTACAATCTAATGTTATTGAAGACTACATGACTACACAGGAATAAAAACAATTGGTAAAGGAATGTTTGGGAATTAAAGGAACGCAAAGTCTACTTGGTAGCTGGGAGTGGTGAATCTCCACAGTATACGTGACAACCCATATATATAGATATACAGTAGCTTTCTCAGATTCTGTAACATTCCATCATTCCATCATGAATATGGGTTAGAGGGTATATATGAGGGTATAGAGTATATATGAGGGTATAGGGTACATACGAGGGTAAAGGGTATATATGAGGGTATAGGTTATATATGGGGTATAGGGTATACATTTTTATTTATTTAATCAGGCCAGTTGAGAACAATTTCTCATTTACAACTGCGACCTGGCCAAGATAAAACAAAGCAGTGCGACACAAACAACAACACAGAGTTACACATGGAAAAAACAAATGTACAGTCAATAACACAATAGAAAAGTCTATATACAGTGTGTGCAAATGAAGTAAGATTAGGGAGGTAGGGCAATAAATAGGCCATAGTGGTGAAATAACTACAATTTAGCAATTAAACACTGGAGTGATAGATGTGCAGAAGATGAATGTGCAAGTAGAGATACTGGGGTGCAAAGGAGAAGAAAAAAATGTGGGGATGAGGTAGTTGGGTGGGCTATTTACAGATTGGCTATGTACAGGTGCAATGATCTGTAAGCTGCTCTGACAGCTGATGCTTAAAGTTAGTGAGGGAGATATGAGTCTCCAGCTTGAGTGATTTTTGCAATTCATTTCAGTCATTGGCAGCAGAGAACTGTAAGGAAAGGCAGCCAAAGATGAGTTGGCTTTGGGGCTGACCAGTGAAATATACCTGCTGGAGCGCGTGCTACGGATGGGTGCTGCTATGGTGACCAGTGAAATATACCTGCTGGAGCGCGTGCTACGGATGGGTGCTGCTATGGTGACCAGTGAGCTGAGATAAGGCGGGGCTTTACCTAGCAAAGACTTATAGATGAGTGGGTTTGGCGACGAATCTGAAGCGAGGGCCAGCCAACGAGAGCATACAGGTCGCAGTGGTAGGTGGTATATGGGGCTTTGGTGACAAAACGGATGGCACTGTGATAGACTGCATCCAATTTGCTGAGCAGAGTGTTGGATGCTATTTTGTAAAGGGCATCGCCGAAGTCAAGGATCGGTATGATAGTCAGTTTTACAAGGGTATGTTTGGCAGCATGAGTGAAGGATGCTTTGTTGCGAAATAGGAAGCTGATTCTAGATTTAATTTGGGATTGGAGATGCTTAATATGAGTCTGGAAGGAGAGTTTACAGTCTAACCAGATACCTAGGTATTTGTAGTTGTCCACATATTCTAAGTCAGAGACCTCTAGAGTAGTGATGCTAGACGGGCGGGCAGGTGCGGGTAGCAATAGGTTGAAGAGCATGCATTTAGTTTTACTTGCATTTAGCAGTTGGAGGCCACGGAAGGAGAGTTGTATGCCACTGAAGCTCCTCTTGGAGGTTAGTTAACACAGTGTCCAAAGAAGGGCCAGAAGTATACAGAATTGTGTATAGCGACATCATTGAGCAAGAGCGACATCATTGATGTATACAGAGAAACGAGTCGGCCCAAGAATTGAACCCTGTGGCACCCCCATAGAGACTGCCAGAGGTCCGGACAACAGGCCCTCCGATTTGACACACTGAACTGTCTGAGAAGTAGTTGGTGAACCAGGTGAGGCAGGCATTTGAGAAACCAAGGCTGTTGAGTCTGCCGATAAGAATACGGCGATTGACAGAGCCGAAAGCCTTGGCCAGGTCAATGAATATGGCTGCACAGTATTGTCTTTTATAGATGGCGGTTTTGATATCAGTTAGGACCTTGAGCGTGGCTGAGGTGCACCCATGACCAACTCGGAAACCGGATTGCATAGCGGAGAAGGTACGGTGGGATTTGAAATGGCCGGTGATCTGTTTGTTAACTTGGCTTTCGAAGACCTTCGAAAGGCAGGTAGGATAGATATAGGTCTGTAACCGTTTGGGTTTAGAGTGTCTCCCACTTTGAAGAGGGGGATGACCACTGCAGCCTTTCAATCTTTGGGGATCTCAGACGATACGAAATAGATTTTCACAGGCTAGAGGGTAAAGTGTATATATGGGGTATAGGGTATACACTACCGTTCAAAAGTTTGGGGTCATTTAGAAACATCCTTGTTTTTGAAATAAATAAAAATTTGTCCATTAAAATAACATCAAACTGATCAGAAATACAGTGTTGACATTGTTAATGGCTGATTTTTAGCAGAATATCTACATAGGCGTACAGAGGCCCATTATCAGCAACTATTACTCTGGCTAAGCCACTCCAGGACCTTAATGTGCTTCTTCTTGAGCCACTCCTTTGTTGCCTTGGCCGTGTGTTTTGGGTCATTATCATGCTGGAATACCCATCCACGACCCATTTTCAATGCCCTGGCTGAGGGAAGGAGGTTCTCACCCAAGATTTGAAGGTACATGGCCCCGTCCATCGTCCCTTTGATGCGGTGAAGTTGTCCTGTCCCCTTAGCAGAAAAACACCCCCAAAGCATAATGTTTCCACCTCCATGTTTGACAGTGGGGATGGTGTTCTTGGGGTCATAGGCAGCATTCCTCCTCCAAACACGGCGAGTTGAGTTGATGCCAAAGAGCTCCATTTTTGGTCTCATCTGACCACAACACTTTCACCCAGTTGTCCTCTGAATCATTCAGATGTTCATTGGCAAACTTCAGACTGGCATGTATATGTGCTTTCTTGAGCAGGGGGACCTTGCGGGCGCTGCAGGATTTCAGTCCTTCACGGCATAGTGTGTTACCAATTGTTTTCTTGGTGACTATGGTCCCAGCTGCCTTGAGATCATTGACAAGATCCTCCCATGTAGTTCTGGGCTGATTCCTCACCGTTCTCATGATCATTGCAACTCCACGAGGTGAGTACTTGCATGGGGCCCCAGGCCAAGGGAGATTGACAGCTCTTTTGTGTTTCTTCCAACTGTTGTCACCTTCTCACCAGGCTGCTTGGCGATGGGCTTGTAGCCCATTCCAGCCTTGTGTAGGTCTATAATCTTGTCCCTGACATCCTTGGAAAGCTCTTTGGTCTTGGCTATGGTGGAGAGTTTGGAATCTGATTGATTGCTTCCGTGGACAGGTGTCTTTTATATAGGTAACAAACTGAGATTAGGAGCACTCCCTTTAAGAGTGTGCTCCTAATCTCAGCTCGTTACCTGTATGAAAGACACCTGGGAGCCTTAAATCTTTCTGATTGAGAGGGGGTCAAATACTTAGATCCCTCATTAAAATGCAAATCAATTTATAACATTTTTGACATGCGTTTTTCTGGATTTTTGTTGTTGTTATTCTGTCTCTCACTGTTCAAATAAACCTACCATTAAAATTATAGACTGATCATTTCTTTGTCAGTGGGCAAACGTACAAAATCAGCAGGGGATCAAATACTTTTTTCCTCGCTGTATGAGGGTTTAGGGTATATATAGGGTATAGGTTTTATATGAGGGAATATGGTATATATGAGGGTATAGGTTATATATGGGGGTATAGGGTATAAATTAGGGTTTGGGGTATATATGGGGTATAGGTTATACAGTATATGGGGTATAGTGTAACGGATTTCCTCCTCTTCGTCTGAGGAGGAGTAAGGATCGGACCAAAACGCAGCGTGGTAAGTGTCCATATTGATTTATTCAAAAACACAACTGAACACTGGAACAAAATAATAAACGTGAAATGTACAAAACCGAAACAGTACCGTGTGGCCCAAACACTCACACGGAAACAAACACCCACAAACCAAAAGTGAAACCCAGGCTACCTAAGTATGATTCTCAATCAGCGACAACTAACGACACCTGCCTCTGATTGAGAACCATGCTAGGGCGAACACAAAAACCAACATAGACTGCTCACCCCAACTCACGCCCTGACCATACTAAAACAAAGAATAAAATAACAGAACTATGGTCAGAACGTGACATATAGGGTATATATGAGGGAATACGGTATACATGAGGGTATAGGGTATATATGGGGTATATGGGAGTATAGGGTATATATGGGGGTATAGGGTGTACTGTGCATTCGGAAAGTGAAAACAAATGTGGAAAAAGGGAAGGAGTCTGAATACTTTCCGAATGCACTGTATATAAGGGTATATATGGGGGTATAGGGTATATATGGGGGTATAGGGGGTATGTGAGTGTATATGGTATATATGAGGGTATAGGGTATACAGTATATGGGGTATAAGGTATATATGGAGGAATAGGGTATATATGAGGGTATAGGGTATATATGGACGTATTGACTAGCATGTCTCACTGACCACACAGAGCTACATTCTATTCAACTTTCTTCCTGGCTCTCTCTTGATGTTCCCTTTTAGCTTGTGTTCTTGCTCTTGTGTTCTTCTGACATCAAACCCTCGTTTGAAGTGGGGAGTCAGAGATGAAAGTGAAGTAGCAGGATCTCAGTGGTATAGAGCTGAGCTGGCTCAGTAAACAGCAACTAGACCAGGGGGAGACCGTGATATAAACCAGGGGAGGACAAAGGCAGCATAACACCATGGCTGGGCTGTGGAGACAAGGCTCTCTGGGTAATTGAAAATGGCTCTGGGCAGCTCCTCTACTCCCTCCACCCCCTCCCAGTCAGCCTTCTCCTGCCCTTCTCCCCTCTATCCACCCCTCCCTAGAGACCTCTCTCTCCCCGCTCTGGCCGTGCTGTTTTTGGGACATCCCCAGTATTTCTTGGCCTTTGAAGGGAAATATAATTGAGTGGTAATTTGAGACGTATTCTCTTTCTTTCTCTCTGTCTCTCTCTCTCTCTCGCTGTCTCTCTGTCTTTCTCCCACATGCCTCCCTCGCTCCTCAATGGTTATGGAATATTGAAGTTCAAAGTATGCACGGCAACAACAACAAAAATATTTATTTCTCTCTGTCCCCTGATTGCAGTGTAAAAAAATTGAGAGGATATGGCTTACCTTGACCTGATGTGGCCTGCAAATCGAACAGACAGCCAAGAGAGAAGAGTTGAATCCAAGGAAAGGAAATTATAGACTAACTGGTAATCAAGACACACTGAGCCCAAGGAGAGCCCAGAAAATGAAATGGATTTTTATTTACACCAGATTTACAGAGGGTTGTGAATATAATTTACAGTCATTTCAATCCATTTTACAACACTTCTCTTTATTTCTCATCATCACTCTGCAGACCAGGAGTATTCCCAGGTTGATCGTTCGTTCCACATGATAAGTCAATGTTGCTATTTACAACTCTTATAAAACTGTACAGGAGAATGGTCAGACAGCCAGTATGTGAAGCACTTATCTCAAAGAAACTGGCTTTAAAAAGCAGCCTGTTATATAAAATACATATTCCAAATCTTCAACCACGGCAAAATAATAAAACATACTGAACAAAAATATAAACGCAACAGTGTTGGTCTCATGTTTCATGAGCTGAAATAAAATATCCCAGAAATGTTATATACACAGGTGCACCTTGTGCTGGGGACAATAAAAGGCCACTCTAAATGTGCAGTTTTGTCACACAACACAAGTTTTGGGGGAGTGTGCAATTGGCATGCTGACTGCAGGAGTGTCCACCAGAACTGTTGCCAGAGAATTGAATGTTAATTTATCTACCATAAGCCGAATCCAACGTCGTTTTTTTGAGAATTTGGCTGTATGTCCAACCGGCCTCACAGCCGCAGACCACGTGTAACCATGTCAGCCCAGGACCTCCACATCCAGTTTCTTCACCTGCGGGACCGTCTGAGACCAGCCACCCGGACAGCTGATGGAACTGATAAGTATTTCTGTCTGTAATACAGCCCTTTTGTGGGGAAAACTCATTCTGATTGGCTGGGCCTGGCACCTCAGAGGGTAGGTCTAGCTCCCAAGTGGCTGGGCCTATTCCCTATCAGGCCCACCCATGACTGTGCCCCTGCCCTGTCATGTGAAATCTATAAATTGGGGCCTGATTTATTTATTTAAATTGACAGATTTTCTTATATGAACTGTGACTCAGTAATATCGTTGTATGTTGCGTTTATATTTTTGTTCAGTGTTTTTCTCTTCCTCCCCTCTCTCTCGTTTCACCCCTCCTTTGTGTTGCCATCTTTCGAGGAATGTGCACACTATAATTATGGAAGGGATTGCACACATAGCTTAGTTATTGTTTTCTATTTTCAACTGGCTAAACCCAGCTGGGTCCTGGCCGTACGACAAATACATGGAGTGAGAACAAAAAGAGAGACATTAATTATATTCAACGCTTTAAAGGGCTTTAAAGTCAAAGCTGAAGCTGAAGCTTGGTACGTCCCTCTCTCTCTCTCTCTCTCTCTCTCTTCTTCTTTCTTAGAGGTAACCTGATATTTCAGACCCTTCACACTGAATTATGGAGTGAGCCATTCAAAGCCTACTGTTTAAATTGTACACATTTTCCAGTGTCCTTTTCATTAGTCAACTCACATACATTGTTAACTCCCCTTACCAGGAATTCAGCACTTAATTAGCAATAGACAGATAAATAATCAGTGCTCTAATGGGGCAAATTAATTACAAATTGCACACTGCAGTTTAAGTCCAAAGAGGGAAAATGAAAGTGTTTTAGCATTGAGAAGGATGGGTGGTGGGGTGAAGTGGTTCCTTGGAATATCCTAGTGAAAATCTTGGCACTGGGTGTTGAGTCAACTTTAACTTCTTACCATAACTCTCCATACTGTTCTTTCCCTCACTGTATTTCTGTAATACTGAGTTCTGCCTTGTCACGACTGTTCTGCTATTTTTATTAGCTTAACCATAGCCGTAAATCAGCGGCAGATTAGTTCCTGCAGAGCTGTTTCACAACTATTCTCTGCTCTAGCAGCCTAGGCCCAGCCACTAACAGAGGCAGACCCTGGGCAAAGTCAACAGATAGTCTCCTGGTCCTTCTCTATGTCACTCGATTACTACTAACAAACATACGCCGGCAACTAAATACAGTAAGGTGAGATGAATTGGTGGCTATATAGAAATAGTGGTGCTGTATTTTGGTTTGAATGGTGCCAAGATCAGGATTTGATCTTTGCTGGTCTCCTCATTCTCTGTGCTGTACCCTTTAGCAAGTGCTTTAGCACTTTGACTGCACAATCTCCAAATAATATCATTAGTGTGATGGTTTGCTTGGAAATAATATTTTAGTGCTTGGATGTGCCTCACTGAATGAACACAGCTGAATACATTCTCATATCTTACGTGATAATGTGCTGAGGAGTGAAAGTGTCAGGCTAATCTTATAAAACAAAAAGGAATTGACGTATGCTTTCGCTACAATGTATGCTGTGGAAGTTTCAGTACACTCTTAGAAAAAAAGGTTCCAAAAGCATTCTTCGGCTGTCCCCATAGGAGAACCCTTTTTGGTTCTACCTGGAACTAAAAGGGTTCTACTTAGAACCAAAAAGGGTTATTCAAAGGGTTATCCTATGGGCACAGTCGAAGAACCCTTTAAGCTTCTAGATAGCACCTTTTTTTCTAAGACTCTAGTATGTTTTAGGGCCTCCCGGGTGGCGCAGTGGTCTAGGGCACTGCACTGCAGTACTAGCTGTGCCACCAGAGACTCTGGGTTTGAGCCCAGGCTCTGTCGCAACCAGCCGCGACCGGAGAGGTCAATGGGGCGACTCACAATTGGGCCAGCGTCGTCCGGGTTAGGGAGGGTTTGGCCGGTAGGGATATCCTTGTCTCATCGCGCACTAGCGACTCCTGTGGCGGGCCGGGTTGTGTTTTGGAGGACGCATGGCTTTCGACCTTCGTGTCTCCCGAGCCCGTACGGGAGTTGTAGCGATGAGACAAGATAGTAACTACTAACACCTGGGTACCACGAAATTGGGGAGAAAAGAGGGTAAAATAAAAAATATTTTAAAAAGAGTGTAGTATGTTTTCATAGTGCTGATATTAAAGAGGGAGAAAGAAGCTTCTGAAGAAGAGGAGGACCCCGTATGCCCATTCACCATGATGGGGGGAGGGAGGATGGACGGCATCACCGTACGTCTCTAGCTGTTAGTAAACTGCTGCCATGTCCCCTCTCATAGTTCTCTATAGCCCTCACTTTCAGACAAGCACGCCTCTTCAGCAGAGGAGGACAGAAGCAGGAGCTGAGTTGTTCACGTTCTCTCTCTAAGGTCAGCGGTCAAAGACAGTGATGTAAAGGTTTTGGGGGTTATAAAACAGAGGGCAAAAGTAGCCAAATGACACCATCTTTTTAATAAGGTAAGAAGAGTGCTCCCTTTTTTTTATTGGAGTCTGTGCCCTCCTGGTCAAGCAGCTGACAATGAATTTAAAAATGATTGATCTTCTCATTGCAACTGATATCTCACGGTTGGTCATACTAGTTCCTGGTGGTTCCATCCCTGGCGCCTGTCTGCCCACTGTGACATCACCGTCCCTCGTCCAAGCTGACGCCCATGTTCTGACGCCTCATGATGCTGATGCGAGAGCTGTAGGGGGCTGGGAGTGGAGGGGCTGGGGCCCTCTGGAGCAGCTCTGCCTTGGGTTTGTACTGGTCCACCAAGATCTTCAGCACCGCCTCCATCTTATGGCTCATCTGGTCCATCTATTTATACAACACACAGCAAACAAAGGTACATGTTTTAGGTTATAGATGGGTGACTATGTGAAAGGACATTTCACAAACAACAGGGAGGGTCATGTTAAAATGTCTATTCTACTGAGACATTTACTTTATGTTCCTATTCTTATTGTTGTTGCATTGTTGAGAAGGAACCTGCAAGTAAGCATTTAATTGGATGGTCTATACCATGTGTCTCCTGTACATACGACTAATACAACTTGAAACTTGAAACATGTTATCTACATTCGTGACTGTAGAGATATACTGCTGTCGTAATTATATGTGCAAGACTAAAGTCAGTCAGTGAGGACATTTAAATGGGTGAAGCATTTGAGCAGTGTCACTGAGTTTCAGCCTTTCTTTTGTCTGTCAGGCCTCCATTACCGAATACACATATTCAAGTCCACACTAAAGATACACCTCTTCACACAGGCTTATCCAGATTATTTGTCATCTTAACTTTTATCCTCCCTCTAGTTCACTTCCTGATTAGTCTGTCCTTAGTCTTTTATATACTTATGTGACTTTGGGTTTGGTGAAAAGCGCTTCAAATAAAATGTATTATTATTATTATTATAATATGGCCCCATCCCAATGACAGATCCTCTAGTGTATAATAACATGTTTGTCTGTCTGTCATGGTATACCTGCAGAAGCCACTCATTAAAGCAGCTAGCCCGGCTCAATGATCCAGGAGTAGGAGGGAGGGCTTTAAGTACACACATGCACACACGCACACACACACGCATGCATATGCACGAACGCATGCACACACGCATGCACACACATGAACGCATGCGCACACGCTTGCACAAGCACGACCGCATGCACACACACACGCATGCACACGCACAAATGCATGCACACACATGAACGCATGTGCACACACAAACGCATGCACATGCACAAACGCATGCACACGCACAAACGCATGCACACACACACCAGGGACTCAACTGTAAACACAGGTGTGTCTGTCACCCAACAGACAGAGGCATCTCAAGCAGGGAACCTCCTTAGTTTTTCTAACCCCTGTGTGTACAGATCAGCGCACACGCCCTGTATGGCAGAGGTAAACAAGCCAGGCTGTCTGCCGACACACAGACACACACGCTTTCGCGCACACACACCTTTTGTTGTTTGCTCTCATGATTTGGTAAATACAGGAAATTTCCACGACACTTTCTAAACATCAAATAGTTTTTTTACAGATCTTTATCGTCCTGCCCTCTGCCTTGACATTGAAGTTATGTAGTTATACTTTCAGGAATTAATTATCTTTGGCTTAACTTATCACTACTTGTTAACCTGATTTATAAATGTAATAACCATTGAGATAAGTGGTGATGGTAATGGATTCCGATAAAGTTGGAGAGGTTATATGTACATCATAGTT
Source organism: Oncorhynchus nerka (assembly GCF_034236695.1). Taxonomy (NCBI): domain Eukaryota; kingdom Metazoa; phylum Chordata; class Actinopteri; order Salmoniformes; family Salmonidae; genus Oncorhynchus; species Oncorhynchus nerka. Next base: position 19,692,231 of record NC_088412.1, read on the forward strand.
CATGAAAGAGCCATGGCATCTCACACAACAGACAGGCAGACAGACAGACAGACAGACAGACAGACAGACAGACAGACAGACAGACAGACAGACAGACAGACAGACAGACAGACAGACAGACAGACAGACAGACAGACAGACAGGCATTTGCCGACGTTCATTCCAGTCATAACTGATACTGAGGAACTGCAGTATTTTGTCTGACATTCACATCGCAGAATCCACTGGTATGTTTGTGTGTTGAGGATTGGGCTCCTCCCTCTTTTAGTGAGAGTGGCCATGACAATTTTACAGTACAACAGGACATTGAGCATCAGTCATTGTTCTAGAGATATGAAACCATGGATGAAGCCTATTCAATTACATCAAATAAGATCACTCCATACCAATGACTCACAGGTATCATAGACTCGTCATAGGAGGAAGTAGGAGGAGAAGGAAAAAACAAAATAACAAAAAGTTAGAACAAGTCCTGGATTAGACTACAAGGTTTATCATGACATAAATAGCTGTTTTAAGAAAATGGAGTACTCGCTGCCTGGTCAGGGGGCAGAACATACACTATATATACAAAAGTATGTGGACACCCCTTCAAATGAGTGGATTCGGCTATTTCAGCCACACCCGTTGCTAACAGGTGAATAGAGCACACTGCCATGCAATCTCCGTATACAAACATTGGCAATAGAATGGCCTTAGTAAAGAGCTCAGTGACTTTCAACGTGGCACCGTCATAGGATGACACCTTTCCAACAAGTCAAATCGTCAAATTTCTGCCCTGCTAGAGCTGACCCGGTCAACTGTAAGTGCCGTTATTATAAAGTGGAAACGTCTAGGAGCAACAATGGCTCAGCCGCAAAGTGGTAGACCACACAAGCTCACAGAACAGGACTGCCAAGTGCTGTCATATGTCCTCGTTTGCAACACTCACTACCAAGTTCCAACTGCCTCTGGAAGCAAGGTCAGCAGAAGAACTGTTCGTCCGGAGCATTATTTACATTTTGGTCATTTAGCAGATGCTCTTATCCAGAGCGACTTACAGTAGTGAGTGCCTACCTTTTCATACTGGTCCCCCGTGGGAATAGGACCCTCAACCCTGGCATTGCAAGCACCATGCTCTACCAACGGGACCCTGAATTGGGTTTCCATGCCCGAGCAGACGCACACAAGCCTAAGATCAACAAGTGCAATGCCAAGCGTCGTCTGGAGTGGTGTAAAGTTCACTGCCGTTGGCGAGTGATGAATCCCGCTTCACCATCTCAGACCAATCTGTGTTTGGTGGATGCCAGCAGAACGCTACCTGCCCCAATGCATAGTGCCAACTGCAAAGTTTGGTGGAGGAGGAATAATGGTTTGGGGCTGTTTTTCATGTTTTGGGCTAGGCCCCTTAGTTCCAGTGGAGGGAAATATTAATGCTACAGCATACAATGACATTCTAGACGATTCTGTGCTTCCAACTTTGTGGCAACAGTTTGGGGAAGGCTCTTTCCTGTTTCAGTTTGACAACGCCCCTGTGCACAAAGCGAGGTCCATACAGAAATGGTTTGTCAAGATCGGTGTGGAAGAACTTGACTGGCCTGCACAGAGCCATGACCTCAACCCCACCGAACAACTTTGGGATGAATTGGAACGCTGACTGCGAGCTAGGCCTAATCGCCCAACATCAGTGCCCGAACTCACTAATGCTCTTGTGGCTGAGTGGATGCAAGTGCCCACAGCAATGCTCCAACATCTAGTGGAAAGCCTTCCCAGAAGAGTGGAGGCTGATATAGCAGCAAAGGGGGACCAACTCCATGATTTGGAATGAGATGTTTGACGAGCAGGTGTGTAGTGTCTTTTGGCAATGTAGTGTATAACAGTGTAATAAACATGCCAGCAGTAATCTACTTATCAGCATTCCTGTGGTTTTTAGCATGGATCAGGAAACCATTTAATTTCTTTGGGCTGAACAGGGTTAGAATCTTGAACAAGGTTAAGGTTAGGGTTAAGGTAAGAGGTCTGAACAGGGTTAGAATCTTGAACAAGATTAGGATTAGGGCTAAGGTAAGAGCTCTGAACAGGGTTAGAATCTTGAACAAGGTTAGGGTTAGGGCTAAGGTAAGAGCTCTGAACAAGGTTAAGGTTGGAGTTAGGGACAAGCCTTTCTCATTACAGTGTTTTCCCTCCTTTTACAGGGCTCTAACCCTAGCTTCATGTTCCCATCCTGGTTCAACATTACCCTAGTCTCAACTATACCAATAACTCTAACCCTAGCCTCAACTACAACCATAACTCTAACCCTAGCCTCAACTACAACCATAACCCTAACCCTAGTCTCAACTACAACCATAACCCTAACACTAGTCTCAACTACAACGATAACTCTAACCATAGTCTCAACGACAACCTTAACCCCAACCCTAGTCTCAACTACAACCATAACTCTAACCCTAGCCTCAACTACAACCATAACCCTAACCCTAGTCTCAACTACAACCATAACCCTAACCCTAGTCTCAACTACAACGATAACTCTAACCATAGTCTCAACGACAACCTTAACCCCAACCCTAGTCTCAACTATAACCATAACTCTAACAATAGTCTCAACTACAACCATAACCATAACCCTATTCTCAACTACAACCATAACTCTAACCCTAGTCTCAACTACAACCATAACTCTAACCCTAGTCTCAACTACAACCATAACCATAACCCTAGTCTCAACTACAACCATAACTCCAACCCTACTCTCAACTACAACCATAACTCTAACCCTAGTCTCAACTACAACCATAACCCTAACCCTAGTCTCAACTACAACCGTAACTCTAACCCTAGTCTCAACTACAACCATAACCCTAACCCTAGTATCAACTACAACCATAACTCTAACCCTAGTCTCAACTACAACCATAACCATAACCCTAGTCTCAACTACAACCATAACTCTAACCCTAGTCTCAACTACAACCATAACCCCAACCCTAGTCTCAACTACAACCATAACCCCAACCCTAGTCTCAACTACAACGATAACTCTAACCATAGTCTCAACTACAACCTTAACCCCAACCCTAGTCTCAACTATAACCATAACTCTAACCCTAGTCTCAACTACAACCATAACCATAACCCTAGTCTCAACTACAACCATAACTCTAACCCTAGTCTCAACTACAACCATAACCCCAACCCTAGTCTCAACTACAACCATAACCCCAACCCTAGTCTCAACTACAACGATAACTCTAACCATAGTCTCAACTACAACCTTAACCCCAACCCTAGTCTCAACTATAACCATAACTCTAACCCTAGTCTCAACTACAACCATAATCATAACCCTAGTCTCAACTACAACCATAACCATAACCCTAGTCTCAACTACAACCATAACCCTAGTATCAACTACAACCATAACTCTAACCCTAGTCTCAACTACAGCCATAACCCTAACCCTAGTCTCAACTACAACCATAACTCTAACCCTAGTCTCAACTACAACCATAACCCCAACCCTAGTCTCAACTACAACCATAACCCCAACCCTAGTCTCAACTACAACGATAACTCTAACCATAGTCTCAACGACAACCTTAACCCCAACCCTAGTCTCAACTATAACCATAACTCTAACCCTAGTCTCAACTACAACCAAAACTCTAACCCTAGTCTCAACTACAACCATAACCATAACCCTAGTCTCAACTACAACCATAACTCCAACCCTACTCTCAACTACAACCATAACTCTAACCCTAGTCTCAACTACAACCATAACCCTAACCCTAGTCTCAACTACAACCATAACTCTAACCCTAGTCTCAACTACAACCATAACCCTAACCCTAGTATCAACTACAACCATAACTCTAACCCTAGTCTCAACTACAACCATAACCATAACTCTAGTCTCAACTACAACCATAACTCTAACCCTAGTCTCAACTACAACCATAACCCCAACCCTAGTCTCAACTACAACCATAACCCCAACCCTAGTCTCAACTACAACGATAACTCTAACCATAGTCTCAACTACAACCTTAACCCCAACCCTAGTCTCAACTATAACCATAACTCTAACCCTAGTCTCAACTACAACCATAACCATAACCCTATTCTCAACTACAACCATAACTCTAACCCTAGTCTGAACTACAACCATAACTCTAACCCTAGTCTCAACTACAACCATAACCATAACCCTATTCTCAACTACAAACATAACTCTAACCCTAGTCTGAACTACAACCATAACTCTAACCCTAGTCTCAACTACAACCATAATCATAACCCTAGTCTCAACTACAACCATAACCATAACCCTAGTCTCAACTACAACCATAACCCTAGTATCAACTACAACCATAACTCTAACCCTAGTCTCAACTACAGCCATAACCCTAACCCTAGTCTCAACTACAACCATAACTCTAACCCTAGTCTCAACTACAACCATAACCCCAACCCTAGTCTCAACTACAACCATAACCCCAACCCTAGTCTCAACTACAACGATAACTCTAACCATAGTCTCAACGACAACCTTAACCCCAACCCTAGTCTCAACTATAACCATAACTCTAACAATAGTCTCAACTACAACCATAACCCTATTCTCAACTACAACCATAACTCTAACCCTAGTCTCAACTACAACCATAACTCTAACCCTAGTCTCAACTACAACCATAACCATAACCCTAGTCTCAACTACAACCATAACTCCAACCCTACTCTCAACTACAACCATAACTCTAACCCTAGTCTCAACTACAACCATAACCCTAACCCTAGTCTCAACTACAACCATAACTCTAACCCTAGTCTCAACTACAAACATAACCATAACCCTAGTCTCAACTACAACGATAACTCTAACCATAGTCTCAACGACAACCTTAACCCCAACCCTAGTCTCAACTATAACCATAACTCTAACAATAGTCTCAACTACAACCATAACCCTATTCTCAACTACAACCATAACTCTAACCCTAGTCTCAACTACAACCATAACTCTAACCCTAGTCTCAACTACAACCATAACCCTAACCCTAGTCTCAACTACGACCATAACTCTAACCCTAGTCTCAACTACAACCATAACCCTAACCCTAGTATCAACTACAACCATAACTCTAACCCTAGTCTCAACTACAACCATAACCATAACCCTAGTCTCAACTACAACCATAACTCTAACCCTAGTCTCAACTACAACCATAACCCCAACCCTAGTCTCAACTACAACCATAACCCCAACCCTAGTCTCAACTACAACGATAACTCTAACCATAGTCTCAACTACAACCTTAACCCCAACCCTAGTCTCAACTATAACCATAACTCTAACCCTAGTCTCAACTACAACCATAACCATAACCCTATTCTCAACTACAACCATAACTCTAACCCTAGTCTGAACTACAACCATAACTCTAACCCTAGTCTCAACTACAACCATAACCATAACCCTAGTCTCAACTACAAGCATAACCATAACCCTAGTCTCAACTACAACCATAACCCCAACCCTAGTCTCAACTACAACCATAACCCTAGTCTCAACTACAACCATAACCATAACCCTAGTCTCAACTACAACCATAACCATAACCCTAGTCTCAACTACAACCATAACCCTAGTCTCAACTACAACCATAACCCTAGTCTCAACTACAACCATAACCATAACCCTAGTCTCAACTACAACCATAACTCTAACGATAGTCTCAACTACAACCATAACACTAACCCTAGCCTCAACTACAATCATAACCATAACCCTCAAATCAACTACAACCATGACCCCAACCCTAGTCTCAACTACAACCATAACCCTAACCCTCGTCTCAACTACAACCATAACTCGATCCCTAGTTTCAACTACAACCATAACCCCAACACTAGTTTCAACTACAACCATAACCCCAACACTAGTCTCAACTACAACCATAACCCTAACCCTCGTCTCAACTACAACCATAACTCGATCCCTAGTTTCAACTACAATCATAACCCCAACCCTAGTCTCAACTACAAACATAACTCTAACCCTAGTCTCAACTATAACCATAACTCTAACCCTAGTATCAACTACAACCATAACCATAACCCTAGTCTCAACTACAACCATAACCCCAACCCTAGTCTCAACTACAACCATAACACTAACCCTAGCCTCAACTACAATCATAACCATAACCCTAGTATCAACTACAACTACAACCATAACCACAACCCCAACCCTAGTCTCAACTACAACCATAACCCTAACCCTAGTCTCAACTACAACCATAACCCCAACCATAGTCTCAACTACAACCATAACCCCAACCCTAGTCTCAACTACAACCATAACCCCAACCCTAGTCTCAACTACAGCCATAACCCTAGTCTCAACTACAACCATAACTATAACCCTAGTCTCAACTACAAACATAACCATAACCCTAGTCTCAACTACAACCATAACTATAACCCTAGTCTCAACGACAACCATAAACCTTAGTCTCACCTACAACCATAACCATAACCATAACCCCAACCCTAGCCTCAACTACAACAATAACCATAACCCTAGTCTCAACTACAACCATAACACTAACCCTAGCCTCAACTACAATCATAACCCTCGTCTCAACTACAACCATGACCCCAACCCTAGTCTCAACTACAGCCATAACCCTAGTCTCAACTACAACCATAACTATAACCCTAGTCTCAACTACAAACATAACCATAACCCTAGTCTCAACTACAACGATAACTCTAACCATAGTCTCAACGACAACCTTAACCCCAACCCTAGTCTCAACTATAACCATAACTCTAACAATAGTCTCAACTACAACCATAACCCTATTCTCAACTACAACCATAACTCTAACCCTAGTCTCAACTACAACCATAACTCTAACCCTAGTCTCAACTACAACCATAACCCTAGTCTCAACTACAACCATAACTCCAACCCTACTCTCAACTACAACCATAACTCTAACCCTAGTCTCAACTACAACCATAACCCTAACCCTAGTCTCAACTACAACCATAACTCTAACCCTAGTCTCAACTACAACCATAACCATAACCCTAGTCTCAACTACAAGCATAACCATAACCCTAGTCTCAACTACAACCATAACCCCAACCCTAGTCTCAACTACAACCATAACCCTAGTCTCAACTACAACCATAACCATAACCCTAGTCTCAACTACAACCATAACCATAACCCTAGTCTCAACTACAACCATAACCCTAGTCTCAACTACAACCATAACCCTAGTCTCAACTACAACCATAACCATAACCCTAGTCTCAACTACAACCATAACTCTAACGATAGTCTCAACTACAACCATAACACTAACCCTAGCCTCAACTACAATCATAACCATAACCCTCAAATCAACTACAACCATGACCCCAACCCTAGTCTCAACTACAACCATAACCCTAACCCTCGTCTCAACTACAACCATAACTCGATCCCTAGTTTCAACTACAACCATAACCCCAACACTAGTCTCAACTACAACCATAACTCTAACCCTAGTCTCAACTACAACCATTACCAAATCCGTAGTCTCAACTACAATCATAACCCCAACCCTAGTCTCAACTACAAACATAACTCTAACCCTAGTCTCAACTATAACCATAACTCTAACCCTAGTATCAACTACAACCATAACCATAACCCTAGTCTCAACTACAACCATAACCCCAACCCTAGTCTCAACTACAACCATAACACTAACCCTAGCCTCAACTACAATCATAACCATAACCCTAGTATCAACTACAACTACAACCATAACCACAACCCCAACCCTAGTCTCAACTACAACCATAACCCTAACCCTAGTCTCAACTACAACCATAACCCCAACCATAGTCTCAACTACAACCATAACCCCAACCCTAGTCTCAACTACAACCATAACCCCAACCCTAGTCTCAACTACAGCCATAACCCTAGTCTCAACTACAACCATAACTATAACCCTAGTCTCAACTACAAACATAACCATAACCCTAGTCTCAACTACAACGATAACTCTAACCCTAGTCTCAACGACAACCATAAACCTTAGTCTCACCTACAACCATAACCATAACCATAACCCCAACCCTAGCCTCAACTACAACAATAACCATAACCCTAGTCTCAACTACAACCATAACACTAACCCTAGCCTCAACTACAATCATAACCATAACCCTCGTCTCAACTACAACCATGACCCCAACCCTAGTCTCAACTACAGCCATAACCCTAGTCTCAACTACAACCATAACTATAACCCTAGTCTCAACTACAAACATAACCATAACCCTAGTCTCAACTACAACGATAACTCTAACCATAGTCTCAACGACAACCTTAACCCCAACCCTAGTCTCAACTATAACCATAACTCTAACAATAGTCTCAACTACAACCATAACCCTATTCTCAACTACAACCATAACTCTAACCCTAGTCTCAACTACAACCATAACTCTAACCCTAGTCTCAACTACAACCATAACCGTAACCCTAGTCTCAACTACAACCATAACTCCAACCCTACTCTCAACTACAACCATAACTCTAACCCTAGTCTCAACTACAACCATAACCCTAACCCTAGTCTCAACTACGACCATAACTCTAACCCTAGTCTCAACTACAACCATAACCCTAACCCTAGTATCAACTACAACCATAACCATAACCCTAGTCTCAACTACAAGCATAACCATAACCCTAGTCTCAACTACAACCATAACCCCAACCCTAGTCTCAACTACAACCATAACCCTAGTCTCAACTACAACCATAACCATAACCCTAGTCTCAACTACAACCATAACCATAACCCTAGTCTCAACTACAACCATAACCCTAGTCTCAACTACAACCATAACCCTAGTCTCAACTACAACCATAACCATAACCCTAGTCTCAACTACAACCATAACTCTAACGATAGTCTCAACTACAACCATAACACTAACCCTAGCCTCAACTACAATCATAACCATAACCCTCAAATCAACTACAACCATGACCCCAACCCTAGTCTCAACTACAACCATAACCCTAACCCTCGTCTCAACTACAACCATAACTCGATCCCTAGTTTCAACTACAACCATAACCCCAACACTAGTCTCAACTACAACCATAACTCTAACCCTAGTCTCAACTACAACCATTACCAAATCCGTAGTCTCAACTACAATCATAACCACAACCCTAGTCTCAACTACAAACATAACTCTAACCCTAGTCTCAACTATAACCATAACTCTAACCCTAGTATCAACTACAACCATAACCATAACCCTAGTCTCAACTACAACCATAACCCCAACCCTAGTCTCAACTACAACCATAACACTAACCCTAGCCTCAACTACAATCATAACCATAACCCTAGTATCAACTACAACTACAACCATAACCACAACCCCAACCCTAGTCTCAACTACAACCATAACCCTAACCCTAGTCTCAACTACAACCATAACCCCAACCATAGTCTCAACTACAACCATAACCCCAACCCTAGTCTCAACTACAACCATAACCCCAACCCTAGTCTCAACTACAGCCATAACCCTAGTCTCAACTACAACCATAACTATAACCCTAGTCTCAACTACAAACATAACCATAACCCTAGTCTCAACTACAACCATAACTATAACCCTAGTCTCAACGACAACCATAAACCTTAGTCTCACCTACAACCATAACCATAACCATAACCCCAACCCTAGCCTCAACTACAACAATAACCATAACCCTAGTCTCAACTACAACCATAACACTAACCCTAGCCTCAACTACAATCATAACCATAACCCTCGTCTCAACTACAACCATGACCCCAACCCTAGTCTCAACTACAGCCATAACCCTAGTCTCAACTACAACCATAACTATAACCCTAGTCTCAACTACAAACATAACCATAACCCTAGTCTCAACTACAACGATAACTCTAACCATAGTCTCAACGACAACCTTAACCCCAACCCTAGTCTCAACTATAACCATAACTCTAACAATAGTCTCAACTACAACCATAACCCTATTCTCAACTACAACCATAACTCTAACCCTAGTCTCAACTACAACCATAACTCTAACCCTAGTCTCAACTACAACCATAACCCTAGTCTCAACTACAACCATAACTCCAACCCTACTCTCAACTACAACCATAACTCTAACCCTAGTCTCAACTACAACCATAACCCTAACCCTAGTCTCAACTACAACCATAACTCTAACCCTAGTCTCAACTACAACCATAACCATAACCCTAGTCTCAACTACAAGCATAACCATAACCCTAGTCTCAACTACAACCATAACCCCAACCCTAGTCTCAACTACAACCATAACCCTAGTCTCAACTACAACCATAACCATAACCCTAGTCTCAACTACAACCATAACCATAACCCTAGTCTCAACTACAACCATAACCATAACCCTAGTCTCAACTACAACCATAACTCTAACGATAGTCTCAACTACAACCATAACACTAACCCTAGCCTCAACTACAATCATAACCATAACCCTCAAATCAACTACAACCATGACCCCAACCCTAGTCTCAACTACAACCATAACCCTAACCCTCGTCTCAACTACAACCATAACTCGATCCCTAGTTTCAACTACAACCATAACCCCAACACTAGTCTCAACTACAACCATAACTCTAACCCTAGTCTCAACTACAACCATTACCAAATCCGTAGTCTCAACTACAATCATAACCCCAACCCTAGTCTCAACTACAAACATAACTCTAACCCTAGTCTCAACTATAACCATAACTCTAACCCTAGTATCAACTACAACCATAACCATAACCCTAGTCTCAACTACAACCATAACACTAACCCTAGCCTCAACTACAATCATAACCATAACCCTAGTATCAACTACAACTACAACCATAACCACAACCCCAACCCTAGTCTCAACTACAACCATAACCCTAACCCTAGTCTCAACTACAACCATAACCCCAACCATAGTCTCAACTACAACCATAACCCCAACCCTAGTCTCAACTACAACCATAACCCCAACCCTAGTCTCAACTACAGCCATAACCCTAGTCTCAACTACAACCATAACTATAACCCTAGTCTCAACTACAAACATAACCATAACCCTAGTCTCAACTACAACCATAACTATAACCCTAGTCTCAACGACAACCATAAATCTTAGTCTCACCTACAACCATAACCATAACCATAACCCCAACCCTAGCCTCAACTACAACAATAACCATAACCCTAGTCTCAACTACAACCATAACACTAACCCTAGCCTCAACTACAATCATAACCATAACCCTCGTCTCAACTACAACCATGACCCCAACCCTAGTCTCAACTACAGCCATAACCCTAGTCTCAACTACAACCATAACTATAACCCTAGTCTCAACTACAAACATAACCATAACCCTAGTCTCAACTACAACGATAACTCTAACCATAGTCTCAACGACAACCTTAACCCCAACCCTAGTCTCAACTATAACCATAACTCTAACAATAGTCTCAACTACAACCATAACCCTATTCTCAACTACAACCATAACTCTAACCCTAGTCTCAACTACAACCATAACTCTAACCCTAGTCTCAACTACAACCATAACCCTAGTCTCAACTACAACCATAACTCCAACCCTACTCTCAACTACAACCATAACTCTAACCCTAGTCTCAACTACAACCATAACCATAACCCTATTCTCAACTACAACCATAACTCTAACCCTAGTCTGAACTACAACCATAACCCTAACCCTAGTCTCAACTACAACCAAAACTCTAACCCTAGTCTCAACTACAAACATAACTCTAACCCTAGTCTCAACTACAACCATAACCCTAACCCTAGTATCAACTACAACCATAACTCTAACCCTAGTCTCAACTACAACCATAACCCTAACCCTAGTCTCAACTACAACGATAACTCTAACCATAGTCTCAACGACAACCTTAACCCCAACCCTAGTCTCAACTATAACCATAACTCTAACAATAGTCTCAACTACAACCATAACCATAACCCTATTCTCAACTACAACCATAACTCTAACCCTAGTCTGAACTACAACCATAACTCTAACCCTAGTCTCAACTACAACCATAACCATAACCCTATTCTCAACTACAAACATAACTCTAACCCTAGTCTCAACTACAACCATAATCATAACCCTAGTCTCAACTACAACCATAACCATAACCCTAGTCTCAACTACAACCATAACCCTAGTATCAACTACAACCATAACTCTAACCCTAGTCTCAACTACAGCCCTAACCCTAACCCTAGTCTCAACTACAACCATAACTCTAACCCTAGTCTCAACTACAACCATAACCCCAACCCTAGTCTCAACTACAACCATAACCCCAACCCTAGTCTCAACTACAACGATAACTCTAACCATAGTCTCAACGACAACCTTAACCCCAACCCTAGTCTCAACTATAACCATAACTCTAACAATAGTCTCAACTACAACCATAACCCTATTCTCAACTACAACCATAACTCTAACCCTAGTCTCAACTACAACCATAACTCTAACCCTAGTCTCAACTACAACCATAACCATAACCCTAGTCTCAACTACAACCATAACTCCAACCCTACTCTCAACTACAACCATAACTCTAACCCTAGTCTCAACTACAACCATAACCCTAACCCTAGTCTCAACTACAACCATAACTCTAACCCTAGTCTCAACTACAAACATAACCATAACCCTAGTCTCAACTACAACGATAACTCTAACCATAGTCTCAACGACAACCTTAACCCCAACCCTAGTCTCAACTATAACCATAACTCTAACAATAGTCTCAACTACAACCATAACCCTATTCTCAACTACAACCATAACTCTAACCCTAGTCTCAACTACAACCATAACTCTAACCCTAGTCTCAACTACAACCATAACCGTAACCCTAGTCTCAACTACAACCATAACTCCAACCCTACTCTCAACTACAACCATAACTCTAACCCTAGTCTCAACTACAACCATAACCCTAACCCTAGTCTCAACTACGACCATAACTCTAACCCTAGTCTCAACTACAACCATAACCCTAACCCTAGTATCAACTACAACCATAACTCTAACCCTAGTCTCAACTACAACCATAACCATAACCCTAGTCTCAACTACAACCATAACTCTAACCCTAGTCTCAACTACAACCATAACCCCAACCCTAGTCTCAACTACAACCATAACCCCAACCCTAGTCTCAACTACAACGATAACTCTAACCATAGTCTCAACTACAACCTTAACCCCAACCCTAGTCTCAACTATAACCATAACTCTAACCCTAGTCTCAACTACAACCATAACCATAACCCTATTCTCAACTACAACCATAACTCTAACCCTAGTCTGAACTACAACCATAACTCTAACCCTAGTCTCAACTACAACCATAACCATAACCCTAGTCTCAACTACAAGCATAACCATAACCCTAGTCTCAACTACAACCATAACCCCAACCCTAGTCTCAACTACAACCATAACCCTAGTCTCAAGTACAACCATAACCATAACCCTAGTCTCAACTACAACCATAACCATAACCCTAGTCTCAACTACAACCATAACCCTAGTCTCAACTACAACCATAACCCTAGTCTCAACTACAACCATAACCATAACCCTAGTCTCAACTACAACCATAACTCTAACGATAGTCTCAACTACAACCATAACACTAACCCTAGCCTCAACTACAATCATAACCATAACCCTCAAATCAACTACAACCATGACCCCAACCCTAGTCTCAACTACAACCATAACCCTAACCTCGTCTCAACTACAACCATAACTCGATCCCTAGTTTCAACTACAACCATAACCCCAACACTAGTCTCAACTACAACCATAACTCTAACCCTAGTCTCAACTACAACCATTACCAAATCCGTAGTCTCAACTACAATCATAACCCCAACCCTAGTCTCAACTACAAACATAACTCTAACCCTAGTCTCAACTATAACCATAACTCTAACCCTAGTATCAACTACAACCATAACCATAACCCTAGTCTCAACTACAACCATAACCCCAACCCTAGTCTCAACTACAACCATAACACTAACCCTAGCCTCAACTACAATCATAACCATAACCCTAGTATCAACTACAACTACAACCATAACCACAACCCCAACCCTAGTCTCAACTACAACCATAACCCTAACCCTAGTCTCAACTACAACCATAACCCCAACCATAGTCTCAACTACAACCATAACCCCAACCCTAGTCTCAACTACAACCATAACCCCAACCCTAGTCTCAACTACAGCCATAACCCTAGTCTCAACTACAACCATAACTATAACCCTAGTCTCATCTACAAACATAACCATAACCCTAGTCTCAACTACAACCATAACTATAACCCTAGTCTCAACGACAACCATAAACCTTAGTCTCACCTACAACCATAACCATAACCATAACCCCAACCCTAGCCTCAACTACAACAATAACCATAACCCTAGTCTCAACTACAACCATAACACTAACCCTAGCCTCAACTACAATCATAACCATAACCCTCGTCTCAACTACAACCATGACCCCAACCCTAGTCTCAACTACAGCCATAACCCTAGTCTCAACTACAACCATAACTATAACCCTAGTCTCAACTACAAACATAACCATAACCCTAGTCTCAACTACAACCTTAACCCCAACCCTAGTCTCAACTATAACCATAACTCTAACAATAGTCTCAACTACAACCATAACCCTATTCTCAACTACAACCATAACTCTAACCCTAGTCTCAACTACAACCATAACTCTAACCCTAGTCTCAACTACAACCATAACCATAACCCTAGTCTCAACTAGAACCATAACCGTAGTCTCAACTACAACCATGACCCCAACCCTAGTCTCAACTACAACCATAACTCTAACCCTAGTCTCATCTACAACCATAACCCCAACCCTAGTCTCAACTACAACCATAACCATAACCCTAGTCTCAACTACAACCATAACCCCAACCCTAGTCTCAACTACAACCATAATACTAACCCTAGTCTCAACTACAACCATAACCCTAGTCTCAACTACAACCATAACCATAACCCTAGTCTCAACTACAACCATAACCATAACCCTAGTCTCAACTACAACCATAACTCTAACCCTAGTCTCAACTACAACCATAACTCTAACCCTAGTCTCAACTACAACCATAACTCTAATGATAGTCTCAACTACAACCATAACACTAACCCTAGCCTCAACTACAATCATAACCATAACCCTCAAATCAACTACAACCATGACCCCAACCCTAGTCTCAAATACAACCATAACCCTAACCCTCGTCTCAACTACAACCATAACTCGATCCCTAGTTTCAACTACAACCATAACCCCAACACTAGTCTCAACTACAACCATAACTCTAACCCTAGTCTCAACTACAACCATTACCAAATCCGTAGTCTCAACTACAATCATAACCCCAACCCTAGTCTCAACTACAAACATAACTCTAACCCTAGTCTCAACTATAACCATAACTCTAACCCTAGTATCAACTACAACCATAACCCTAACCCTAGTCTCAACTACAACCATAACCCCAACCATAGTCTCAACTACAACCATAACCCCAACCCTAGTCTCAACTACAACCATAACCCCAACCCTAGTCTCAACTACAGCCATAACCCTAGTCTCAACTACAACCATAACCATAACCCTAGTCTCAACTACAACCATAACTCTAACCCTAGTCTCAACTACAACCATAACCCCAACCCTAGTCTCAACTACAACCATAACCCCAACCCTAGTCTCAACTACAACGATAACTCTAACCATAGTCTCAACTACAACCATAACCCCAACCCTCGTCTCAACTAGAACCATAACCGTAGTCTCAACTACAACCATGACCCCAACCCTAGTCTCAACTACAACCATAACTCTAACCCTAGTCTCATCTACAACCATAACCCCAACCCTAGTCTCAACTACAACCATAACCATAACCCTAGTCTCAACTACAACCATAACCCCAACCCTAGTCTCAACTACAACCATAATACTAACCCTAGTCTCAACTACAACCATAACCCTAGTCTCAACTACAACCATAACCATAACCCTAGTCTCAACTACAACCATAACCATAACCCTAGTCTCAACTACAACCATAACCCTAGTCTCAACTACAACCATAACCATAACCCTAGTCTCAACTACAACCATAACTCTAACCCTAGTCTCAACTACAACCATAACTCTAACCCTAGTCTCAACTACAACCATAACTCTAATGATAGTCTCAACTACAACCATAACACTAACCCTAGCCTCAACTACAATCATAACCATAACCCTCAAATCAACTACAACCATGACCCCAACCCTAGTCTCAAATACAACCATAACTCTAACCCTAGTCTCAACTACAACCATAACTATAACCCTAGTCTCAACTACAACCATAACTATAACCCTAGTCTCAACGACAACCATAAACCTTAGTCTCACCTACAACCATAACCATAACCATAACCCCAACCCTAGCCTCAACTACAACCATAACCATAACCCTAGTCTCAACTACAACCATAACACTAACCCTAGCCTCAACTACAATCATAACCATAACCCTCGTCTCAACTACAACCATAACTCTAACCCTAGTCTCAACTACAACCATTACCAAAACCTTAGTCTCAACTACAATCATAACCCCAACCCTAGTCTCAACTACAAACATAACTCTAACCCTAGTCTCAACTACAACCATAACCCCAACCCTAGTATCAACTACAACCATAACCCCAACCCTAGTCTCAACTACAACCATAACTCTAACCCTAGTCTCAACTAATCCCATAACCATAACCCTAGTCTCAACTACAACCATAACCCTTGTCTCAACTACAACCATAACACTAACCCTAGCCTCAACTACAATCATAACCATAACCCAAGTCTCAACTACAACCATAACCCCAACCCTAGTCTCAACTACAACCATAACCATAACCCTAGTCTCAACTACAACTACAACCATAACCACAACCCCAACCCTAGTCTCAACCACAACCATAACCCTAACCCTAGTCTCAACTACAACCATAACCCCAACCCTAGTCTCAACTACAACCATAACCCCAACCCTAGTCTCAACTACAACCATAACCCCAACCCTATTCTCAACTACATTTACATTTTACATTTAAGTCATTTAGCAGACGCTCTTATCCAGAGCGACTTACAAATTGGTGCGTTCACCTTATGACATCCAGTGGAACTGCCACTTTACAATAGTGCATCTAAATCTTTTAAGGGGGGTGAGAAGGATTACTTTATCCTATCCTAGTTATTCCTTAAAGAGGTGGGGTTTCAGGTGTCTCCGGAAGGTGGTGATTGACTCCGCTGTCCTGGCGTCGTGAGGGAGTTTGTTCCACCATTGGGGCGCCAGAGCAGCGAACAGTTTTGACTGGGCTGAGCGGGAACTGTACTTCCTCAGTGGTAGGGAGGCGAGCAGGCCAGAGGTGGATGAACGCAGTGCCCTTGTTTGGGTGTAGGGCCTGATCAGAGCCTGGAGGTACTGAGGTGCCGTCATCTTGGGTATGACGCTATAAGCTTGGCACACCTGTATTTGGGGAGTTTCTCCCATTCTTCTCTGCAGATCCTCTGAAGTTCTGTCAGGTTGGATGGGGAGCGTCGCTGCACCGCTATTTCCAGGTCTCTCCAGAGATGTTCGATCGGGTTCAAGTCCGGGCTCTGGCTCGGCCACTCAAGGACATTCAGAGACTTGGCACGAAGCCAATCTTGCACTGTCTTGAGTGTGTGCTTAGAGTCATTGTCAGGATGGAAGGGGAACCTTGTCCCCAGTCTGACGTCCTGAGTGCTCTGGAGCAGGTTTTCATCAAGGATCTCTCTGTGTTTTGCTCTGTTCATCTTCCCCTCGATCCTGACTAGTCTCCCAGTCCCTGCCACTGAAAAACATCCCCCCAGTATGATGCTGCCACCACCATGCTTCAGAGTAGGGATGGTGCCAGGTTTCCTCCTGAAGTAATGCTTTGCATTCAAGCCATAGAGTTAAATATTGGTTTCATCAGACCAGAGAATCTTGTTTCTCATGGTCTGAGAGTCTTTAGGTGTCTTTTGGCTAACTCCAAACGGGCTGTCATGTGCCTTTTACTCAGGAGTGGCTTCCATCTGCCCTCTCTACCATAAAGGCTTGAGAGATGGTTGTCATTCTGGGAGGTTCTCCCATCTCAACAGAGGAACTCTGGAGCTCTGACAGAGTGACCTTCGAATTCTTGGTCACCTCCCTGACCAAGGCCCTTCTCCCCCGATGCTCAGTTTGGCCGGGCAGCCAGCTCTAGAAAGAGTCTTGGTGGTTCCAAACTTCTTCCATTTAAGAATGATAGAGGCCACTGTGTTCTTGGGGACACAGTGCTGCAGACATCTTCCCCAGATCTGTGCCTCGACACAATCCTGTCTCGGAGCTCTACAGACAATTCCTTCGACCTCATGTCTTAGTTTTTGCTCTGACATGCACTGTCAACTGTGGGACATTATAAAGCCAGGTGTGTACCTTTCCAAATCATGTCCAATCAATTGAATTTACCACAGGTGGACTCCAATCAAGTTGTAGAACATCTGAAGGATGATGAATGGAAACAGGATGCACCTGAGTTCAATTTCAATTCTTAAAGCAAAGGTTCTGAATACTTATGTAAATAAGATATCAGTTTTTTCTTTTAAATAATTTGCAAAAATGTCTAAAAAACTGTTTTCACTTGATCAGTATAGGGTATTGTACGTAGATTGACAAAGATTTTTATTTATTTTACCCATTTTGGAATAAGGCTGTAATGTAACCAAATGTGGAAAAAGTCAAGAGATCTAAATAAGTTCCAAATGCACTGTATTTTCTAGTCAATATTTGGGGGGGAAGTTCAAGCCTCTGACCACTTAGATGGGTGTTTGGATTTCGGAGAAAAAAAAACACATTGAAAAAATAAAGGTGAGACATAATGTAAGGTCATGCAAGGCCACCGGATTTAAATCCTTTATTGTACCATTTACATTTTAATTAATGGCTGAAATAAGGTGACTAAATCAGAGCTTTGGTGACCAATCACCATGCACCAGACAGACAAAGCTTAGAATCTGTCTGTTTTATCATTCGTGGACACAAGCTGTATCGTGCGTTTGGATTGGCCGTTATCTCTCAGAGAGACAGACAGATCTGTTGTTTGTCTGTTTGTAGCTGAAGGCAGATGTTACATTCACCGAGTCCCCTGCCCATCATAACTCACCCCAATGGACCGTTACACTGCTCTCCCGTTAGGCAGCCTCCCAATAACTCACAACCCCAATGTCCTTTATATGTTCAATATATTCCCAGTCTTACAGGAATAATCAAAAATAGATTTGAATGTTGATGATATCACATTGTCAATTACAGCTGCTTTAAAGATAATGTTTCAAACATTTGTGGAAGGGGAAAGTTGAAAGAGCTAGCATCACAGGCATTGAGGGCATTGGAGGTGGTTTGCATCATGTGTCAGCACATCCTTTGCTCATAAAAGATGAACTACAACCATGACCCCAACCCTAGTCTCAACTACAACCATAACCCCAACCCTAGTCTCAACTACAACCATAACCCCAACCCTATTCTCAACTACAACCATGACCCCAACCCTAGTCTCAACTACAACCATAACCCCAACCCTATTCTCAACTACAACCATAACCCCAACCCTAGTCTCAACTACAACCATAACCCCATCCCTAGTCTAAACTATAACCATAACCCCAACCCTAGTCTAAACTATAACCATAACCCCAACCCTAGTCTCAACTACAACCATAACCATAACCCTAGTCTCAACTACAACCATAACCCCAACCCTAGTCTCAACTACAATCATAACCCCAACCCTAGTCTCAACTACAGCCATAACCCTAGTCTCAACTACAACCATAACTATAACCCTAGTCTCAACTACAACCATAACCATAACCCTAGTCTCACCTACAACCATAACCATAACCATAACCCCAACCCTATTCTCAACTACAATCATAACCCCAACCCTAGTCTCAACCATAGCCATAACCCTAGTCTCAACTACAACCATAACACTAACCCTAGCCTCAACTACAATCATAACCATAACCCTCGTCTCAACTACAACCATGACCCCAACCCTAGTCTCAACTACAACCATAACCCTAACCCTAGTATCAACTACAACCATAACTCGATCCCTAGTTTCAACTACAACCATAACCCCAACACTAGTCTCAACTACAACCATAACTCCAACCCTAGTCTCAACAACAACCATTACCAAAACCCTAGTCTCAACTACAATCATAACCCCAACCCTAGTCTCAACTACAAACATAACTCTAACCCTAGTCTCAACTACAACCATAACCCCAACCCTAGTATCAACTACAACCATAACCCCAACCCTAGTCTCAACTACAACCATAACTCTAACCCTAGTCTCAACTACAACCATAACCATAACCCTAGTCTCAACTACAACTACAACCATAACCACAACCCCAACTCTAGTCTCAACCACAACCATAACCCTAACCCTAGTCTCAACTACAACCATAACCCCAACCCTAGTCTCAACTACAACCATAACCCCAACCCTAGTCTCAACTACAACCATAACCCCAACCGTATTCTCAACTACAACCATGACCCCAACCCTAGTCTCAACTACAACCATAACCCCAACCCTAGTCTCAACTACAACCATAACTCCAACCCTAGTCTCAACTACAACCATAACCCCATCCCTAGTCTAAACTACAACCATAACCCCAACCCTAGTCTCAACTACAACCATAACCATAACCCTAGTCTCAACTACAACCATAACCCCAACCCTAGTCTCAACTACAATCATAACCCCAACCCTAGTCTGAACTACAAACATAACCCCAACCCTAGTCTCAACTACAGCCATAACCCTAGTCTCAACTACAACCATAACTATAACCCTAGTCTCAACTACAAACATAACCATAACCCTAGTCTCAACTACAACCATAACCCTAGTTTCAACTACAACCATAACTATAACCCTAGTCTCACCTACAACCATAACCATAACCATAACCCCAACCCTAGTCTCAACTACAATCATAACCCCAACCCTAGTCTCAACTACAAACATAACCCCAACCCTAGTCTCAACCATAACCATAACCCTAGTCTCAACTACAACCATAACACTAACCCTAGCCTCAACTACAATCATAACCATAACCCTCGTCTCAACTACAACCATCACCCCAACCCTAGTCTCAACTACAACCATAACCCTAACCCTCGTCTCAACTACAAACATAACTCTAACCCTAGTCTCAACTACAACCATAACCCCAACCCTAGCCTCAACTACAACCATAACTCTAAACCTAGTCTCAACTACAACCATAACCATAACCCTAGTCTCAACTAATCCCATAACCATAACCCAGGTCTCAACTACAACCATAACCCTAGTCTCAACTACAACCATAACTCTAACGATAGTCTCAACTACAACCATAACACTAACCCTAGCCTCAACTACAATCATAACCATAACCCAAGTCTCAACTACAACCATAACCCCAACCCTAGTCTCAACTACAACCATAACCATAACCCTAGTCTCAACTACAACTACAACCGTAACCACAACCCCAACCCTAGTCTCAACCACAACCATAACCCTAACCCTAGTCTCAACTACAACCATAACCCCAACCCTAGTCTCAACTACAACCATAGTCTCAACTACAACCATAACCCCAACCCTAGTCTCAACTACAGCCATAACCCTAGTCTCAACTACAACCATGACCCCAACCCTAGTCTCAACTACAACCATAACCCCAACCCTAGTCTCAACTACAACCATAACTCCAACCCTAGTCTCAACTACCACCATAACACCATCCCTAGTCTAAACTACAACCATAACCCCAACCCTAGTCTCAACTACAACCATAACCATAACCCTAGTCTCAACTACAACCATAACCCCAACCCTAGTCTCAACTACAATCATAACCCCAACCCTAGTCTGAACTACAAACATAACTCTAACCCTAGTCTCAACTACAACCATAACCCCAACCCTAGTCTCAACTACAACCATAACCCCAACCCTAGTCTCAACTACAACCATAACCCCAACCCTAGTCTCAACTACAACCATAACCCCAACCCTAGTCTCAACTACAACCATAACCCCAACCCTAGTCTCAACTACAACCATAACCCCAACCCTAGTCTCAACTACAAACATAACTCTAACCCTAGTCTCAACTACAACCATAAACCCAACCCTAGTATCAACTACAACCATAACCCCAATCCTAGTCTCAACTACAACCATAACTCTAACCCTAGTCTCAACTACAAACATAACCCCAACCCTAGTCTCAACTACAGCCATAACCCTAGTCTCAACTACAACCATAACTATAACCCTAGTCTCAACTACAAACATAACCATAACCCTAGTCTCAACCACAACCATAACCCTAGTTTCAACTACAACCATAACTATAACCCTAGTCTCACCTACAACCATAACCATAACCATAACCCCAACCCTAGTCTCAACTACAATCATAACCCCAACCCTAGTCTCAACTACAAACATAACCCCAACCCTAGTCTCAACCATAACCATAACCCTAGTCTCAACTACAACCATAACACTAACCCTAGCCTCAACTACAATCATAACCATAACCCTCGTCTCAACTACAACCATCACCCCAACCCTAGTCTCAACTACAACCATAACCCTAACCCTCGTCTCAACTACAAACATAACTCTAACCCTAGTCTCAACTACAACCATAACCCCAACCCTAGCCTCAACTACAACCATAACTCTAAACCTAGTCTCAACTACAACCATAACCATAACCCTAGTCTCAACTAATCCCATAACCATAACCCTAGTCTCAACTACAACCATAACCCTAGTCTCAACTACAACCATAACTCTAACGATAGTCTCAACTACAACCATAACACTAACCCTAGCCTCAACTACAATCATAACCATAACCCAAGTCTCAACTACAACCATAACCCCAACCCTAGTCTCAACTACAACCATAACCATAACCCTAGTCTCAACTACAACTACAACCGTAACCACAACCCCAACCCTAGTCTCAACCACAACCATAACCCTAACCCTAGTCTCAACTACAACCATAACCCCAACCCTAGTCTCAACTACAACCATAGTCTCAACTACAACCATAACCCCAACCCTAGTCTCAACTACAGCCATAACCCTAGTCTCAACTACAACCATGACCCCAACCCTAGTCTCAACTACAACCATAACCCCAACCCTAGTCTCAACTACAACCATAACTCCAACCCTAGTCTCAACTACCACCATAACACCATCCCTAGTCTAAACTACAACCATAACCCCAACCCTAGTCTCAACTACAACCATAACCATAACCCTAGTCTCAACTACAACCATAACCCCAACCCTAGTCTCAACTACAATCATAACCCCAACCCTAGTCTGAACTACAAACATAACTCTAACCCTAGTCTCAACTACAACCATAACCCCAACCCTAGTCTCAACTACAACCATAACCCCAATCCTAGTCTCAACTACAACCATAACTCTAACCCTAGTCTCAACTACAAACATAACCCCAACCCTAGTCTCAACTACAGCCATAACCCTAGTCTCAACTACAACCATAACTATAACCCTAGTCTCAACTACAAACATAACCATAACCCTAGTCTCAACTACAACCATAACCCTAGTCTCACCTACAACCATAACCATAACCATAACCCCAACCCTAGTCTCAACTACAATCATAACCCCAACCCTAGTCTCAACTACAAACATAACCCCAACCCTAGTCTCAACCATAACCATAACCCTAGTCTCAACTACAACCATAACACTAACCCTAGCCTCAACTACAATCATAACCATAACCCTCGTCTCAACTACAACCATCACCCCAACCCTAGTCTCAACTACAACCATAACCCTAACCCTCATCTCAACTACAAACATAACTCTAACCCTAGTCTCAACTACAACCATAACCCCAACCCTAGCCTCAACTACAACCATAACTCTAAACCTAGTCTCAACTACAACCATAACCATAACCCTAGTCTCAACTAATCCCATAACCATAACCCTAGTCTCAACTACAACCATAACCCTAGTCTCAACTACAACCATAACTCTAACGATAGTCTCAACTACAACCATAACACTAACCCTAGCCTCAACTACAATCATAACCATAACCCAAGTCTCAACTACAACCATAACCCCAACCCTAGTCTCAACTACAACCATAACCATAACCCTAGTCTCAACTACAACTACAACCGTAACCACAACCCCAACCCTAGTCTCAACCACAACCATAACCCTAACCCTAGTCTCAACTACAACCATAACCCCAACCCTAGTCTCAACTACAACCATAGTCTCAACTACAACCATAACCCCAACCCTAGTCTCAACTACAGCCATAACCCTAGTCTCAACTACAACCATGACCCCAACCCTAGTCTCAACTACAACCATAACCCCAACCCTAGTCTCAACTACAACCATAACTCCAACCCTAGTCTCAACTACCACCATAACACCATCCCTAGTCTAAACTACAACCATAACCCCAACCCTAGTCTCAACTACAACCATAACCATAACCCTAGTCTCAACTACAACCATAACCCCAACCCTAGTCTCAACTACAATCATAACCCCAACCCTAGTCTGAACTACAAACATAACTCTAACCCTAGTCTCAACTACAACCATAACCCCAACCCTAGTCTCAACTACAACCATAACCCCAACCCTAGTCTCAACTACAACCATAACCCCAACCCTAGTCTCAACTACAGCCATAACACTAGTCTCAACTACAACCATGACCCCAACGCTAGTCTCAACTACAACCATAACCCCAACCCTAGTCTCAACTACAACCATAACCCCAACCCTAGTCTCAACTACAACCATAACCATAACCCTAGTCTCAACTACAACCATAACCCCAACCCTAGTCTCAACTACAACCATAACCCCAACCCTAGTCTCAACTACAAACATAACTCTAACCCTAGTCTCAACTACAACCATAAACCCAACCCTAGTATCAACTACAACCATAACCCCAATCCTAGTCTCAACTACAACCATAACTCTAACCCTAGTCTCAACTACAACCATAACCATAAACCTAGTCTCAACTACAACCATAATTCTAACGATAGTCTCAACTACAACAATAACACTAACCCTAGCCTCAACTACAATCATAACCATAACCCAATTCTCAACTACAACCATAACTATAACCCTAGTCTCAACTACAACCATAACTATAACCCTAGTCTCAACGACAACCATAAACCTTAGTCTCACCTACAACCATAACCATAACCCCAACCCTAGCCTCAACTACAACCATAACCATAACCCTAGTCTCACCTACAACCATAACACTAACCCTAGCCTCAACTACAATAATAACCATAACCCTCGTCTCAACTACAACCATAACCCTAACCCTCGTCTCAACTACAACCATAACTCGATCCCTAGATTCAACTACAACCATAACCCCAACACTAGTCTCAACTACAACCATAACTCTAACCCTAGTCTCAACTACAACCATAACCATAACCCTAGTCTCAACTAATCCCATAACCATAACCCTAGTCTCAACTACAACCATAACCCTAGTCTCAACTACAACCATAACTCTAACGATAGTCTCAACTACAACCATAACACTAACCCTAGCCTCAACTACAATCATAACCATAACCCAAGTCTCAACTACAACCATAACCCCAACCCTAGTCTCAACTACAACCATAACCATAACCCTAGTCTCAACTACAACTACAACCGTAACCACAACCCCAACCCTAGTCTCAACCACAACCATAACCCTAACCCTAGTCTCAACTACAACCATAACCCCAACCCTAGTCTCAACTACAACCATAACCCCAACCCTAGTCTCAACTACAACCATAACCCCAACCCTAGTCTCAACTACAGCCATAACCCTAGTCTCAACTACAACCATAACCCCAACCCTAGTCTCAACTACAACCATAACCATAACCCTAGTCTCAACTACAACCATAACCCCAACCCTAGTCTCAACTACAATCATAACCCCAACCCTAGTCTCAACTACAACCATAACCCCAACCCTAGTATCAACTACAACCATAACCCCAACCCTAGTCTCAACTACAACCATAACTCTAACCCTAGTCTCAACTACAACCATAACCATAAACCTAGTCTCAACTACAACCATAACCATAACCCTAGTCTCAACTACAACCATAACTCTAACGATAGTCTCAACTACAACAATAACACTAACCCTAGCCTCAACTACAATCATAACCATAACCCAAGTCTCAACTACAACCATAACTCTAACCCTAGTCTCAACTACAACCATAACCATAACCCTAGTCTCAACTAATCCCATAACCATAACCCTAGTCTCAACTACAACCATAACCCTAGTCTCAACTACAACCATAACTCTAACGATAGTCTCAACTACAACCATAACACTAACCCTAGCCTCAACTACAATCATAACCATAACCCAAGTCTCAACTACAACCATAACCCCAACCCTAGTCTCAACTACAACCATAACCATAACCCTAGTCTCAACTACAACTACAACTACAACCGTAACCACAACCCCAACCCTAGTCTCAACCACAACCATAACCCTAACCCTAGTCTCAACTACAACCATAACCCCAACCCTAGTCTCAACTACAACCATAACCCCAACCCTAGTCTCAACTACAACCATAACCCCAACCCTAGTCTCAACTACAGCCATAACCCTAGTCTCAACTACAACCATAACCCCAACCCTAGTCTCAACTACAACCATAACCATAACCCTAGTCTCAACTACAACCATAACCCCAACCCTAGTCTCAACTACAATCATAACCCCAACCCTAGTCTCAACTAGAAACATATATCTAACCCTAGTCTCAACTACAACCATAACCCCAACCCTAGTATCAACTACAACCATAACCCCAACCCTAGTCTCAACTACAACCATAACTCTAACCCTAGTCTCAACTACAACCATAACCATAAACCTAGTCTCAACTACAACCATAACCATAACCCTAGTCTCAACTACAACCATAACTCTAACGATAGTCTCAACTACAACAATAACACTAACCCTAGCCTCAACTACAATCATAACCATAACCCAAGTCTCAACTACAACCATAACCCCAACCCTAGTCTCAACTACAACCATAACCATAACCCTAGTCTCAACTACAACCATAACCCCAACCCTAGTCTCAACTACAATCATAACCCCAACCCTAGTCTCAACTAGAAACATATATCTAACCCTAGTCTCAACTACAACCATAACCCCAACCCTAGTATCAACTACAACCATAACCCCAACCCTAGTCTCAACTACAACCATAACTCTAACCCTAGTCTCAACTACAACCATAACCATAAACCTAGTCTCAACTACAACCATAACCATAACCCTAGTCTCAACTACAACCATAACTCTACGATAGTCTCAACTACAACAATAACACTAACCCTAGCCTCAACTACAATCATAACCATAACCCTAGTCTCAACTACAACCATAACTATAACCCTAGTCTCAACGACAACCATAAACCTTAGTCTCACCTACAACCATAACCATAACCCCAACCCTAGCCTCAACTACAACCATGAACATAACCCTAGTCTCACCTACAATCATAACCATAACCCAAGTCTCAACTACAATCATAACCCCAACCCTAGTCTCAACTACAACCATAACCATAATCCTAGTCTCAACTACAACTACAACCATAACCACAACCCCAACCCTAGTCTCAACTACAACCATAAACCTAACCCTAGTCTCAACTACAACCATAACCCCAACCCTAGTCTCAACTACAACCATAACCCCAACCCTGGTCTCAACTACAACCATAACCCCAACCCTAGTCTCAACTACAGCCATAACCCTAGTCTCAACTACAACCATGACCCCAACCCTAGTCTCAACTACAACCATAACCCCAACCCTAGTCTCAACTAGAAACATATATCTAACCCTAGTCTCAACTACAATCATAACCCCAACCCTAGTCTGAACTACAAACATAACTCTAACCCTAGTCTCAACTACAACCATAACCCCAACCCTAGTCTCAACTACAACCATAACCCCAACCCTAGTCTCAACTACCACCATAACACCATCCCTAGTCTAAACTACAACCATAACCCCAACCCTAGTCTCAACTACAACCATAACCATAACCCTAGTCTCAACTACAACCATAACCCCAACCCTAGTCTCAACTACAATCATAACCCCAACCCTAGTCTGAACTACAAACATAACTCTAACCCTAGTCTCAACTACAACCATAACCCCAACCCTAGTCTCAACTACAACCATAACCCCAACCCTAGTCTCAACTACAACCATAACCCCAACCCTAGTCTCAACTACAGCCATAACACTAGTCTCAACTACAACCATGACCCCAACGCTAGTCTCAACTACAACCATAACCCCAACCCTAGTCTCAACTACAACCATAACCCCAACCCTAGTCTCAACTACAACCATAACCATAACCCTAGTCTCAACTACAACCATAACCCCAACCCTAGTCTCAACTACAACCATAACCCCAACCCTAGTCTCAACTACAAACATAACTCTAACCCTAGTCTCAACTACAACCATAAACCCAACCCTAGTATCAACTACAACCATAACCCCAATCCTAGTCTCAACTACAACCATAACTCTAACCCTAGTCTCAACTACAACCATAACCATAAACCTAGTCTCAACTACAACCATAACCATAACCCTAGTCTCAACTACAACCATAATTCTAACGATAGTCTCAACTACAACAATAACACTAACCCTAGCCTCAACTACAATCATAACCATAACCCAATTCTCAACTACAACCATAACTATAACCCTTGTCTCAACTACAACCATAACTATAACCCTAGTCTCAACGACAACCATAAACCTTAGTCTCACCTACAACCATAACCATAACCCCAACCCTAGCCTCAACTACAACCATAACCATAACCCTAGTCTCACCTACAACCATAACACTAACCCTAGCCTCAACTACAATAATAACCATAACCCTCGTCTCAACTACAACCATGACCCCAACCCTAGTCTCAACTACAACCATAACCCTAACCCTCGTCTCAACTACAACCATAACTCGATCCCTAGATTCAACTACAACCATAACCCCAACACTAGTCTCAACTACAACCATAACTCTAACCCTAGTCTCAACTACAACCATTACCAAAACCCTAGTCTCAACTACAATCATAACCCCAACCCTAGTCTCAACTACAAACATAACTCTAACCCTAGTCTCAACTACAACCATAACCCCAACCCTAGTCTCAACTACAACCATAACTCTAACCCTAGTCTCAACTACAACCATAACCATAACCCTAGTCTCAACTAATCCCATAACCATAACCCTAGTCTCAACTACAACCATAACCCTAGTCTCAACTACAACCATAACTCTAACGATAGTCTCAACTACAACCATAACACTAACCCTAGCCTCAACTACAATCATAACCATAACCCAAGTCTCAACTACAACCATAACCCCAACCCTAGTCTCAACTACAACCATAACCATAACCCTAGTCTCAACTACAACTACAACCGTAACCACAACCCCAACCCTAGTCTCAACCACAACCATAACCCTAACCCTAGTCTCAACTACAACCATAACCCCAACCCTAGTCTCAACTACAACCATAACCCCAACCCTAGTCTCAACTACAACCATAACCCCAACCCTAGTCTCAACTACAGCCATAACCCTAGTCTCAACTACAACCATAACCCCAACCCTAGTCTCAACTACAACCATAACCATAACCCTAGTCTCAACTACAACCATAACCCCAACCCTAGTCTCAACTACAATCATAACCCCAACCCTAGTCTCAACTAGAAACATATATCTAACCCTAGTCTCAACTACAACCATAACCCCAACCCTAGTATCAACTACAACCATAACCCCAACCCTAGTCTCAACTACAACCATAACTCTAACCCTAGTCTCAACTACAACCATAACCATAAACCTAGTCTCAACTACAACCATAACCATAACCCTAGTCTCAACTACAACCATAACTCTAACGATAGTCTCAACTACAACAATAACACTAACCCTAGCCTCAACTACAATCATAACCATAACCCAAGTCTCAACTACAACCATAACCCCAACCCTAGTCTCAACTACAACCATAACTCTAACCCTAGTCTCAACTACAACCATAACCATAACCCTAGTCTCAACTAATCCCATAACCATAACCCTAGTCTCAACTACAACCATAACCCTAGTCTCAACTACAACCATAACTCTAACGATAGTCTCAACTACAACCATAACACTAACCCTAGCCTCAACTACAATCATAACCATAACCCAAGTCTCAACTACAACCATAACCCCAACCCTAGTCTCAACTACAATCATAACCATAACCCTAGTCTCAACTACAACTACAACCGTAACCACAACCCCAACCCTAGTCTCAACCACAACCATAACCCTAACCCTAGTCTCAACTACAACCATAACCCCAACCCTAGTCTCAACTACAACCATAACCCCAACCCTAGTCTCAACTACAACCATAACCCCAACCCTAGTCTCAACTACAGCCATAACCCTAGTCTCAACTACAACCATAACCCCAACCCTAGTCTCAACTACAACCATAACCATAACCCTAGTCTCAACTACAACCATAACCCCAACCCTAGTCTCAACTACAATCATAACCCCAACCCTAGTCTCAACTAGAAACATATATCTAACCCTAGTCTCAACTACAACCATAACCCCAACCCTAGTATCAACTACAACCATAACCCCAACCCTAGTCTCAACTACAACCATAACTCTAACCCTAGTCTCAACTACAACCATAACCATAAACCTAGTCTCAACTACAACCATAACCATAACCCTAGTCTCAACTACAACCATAACTCTAACGATAGTCTCAACTACAACAATAACACTAACCCTAGCCTCAACTACAATCATAACCATAACCCAAGTCTCAACTACAACCATAACCCCAACCCTAGTCTCAACTACAACCATAACCATAACCCTAGTCTCAACTACAACCATAACCCCAACCCTAGTCTCAACTACAATCATAACCCCAACCCTAGTCTCAACTAGAAACATATATCTAACCCTAGTCTCAACTACAACCATAACCCCAACCCTAGTATCAACTACAACCATAACCCCAACCCTAGTCTCAACTACAACCATAACTCTAACCCTAGTCTCAACTACAACCATAACCATAAACCTAGTCTCAACTACAACCATAACCATAACCCTAGTCTCAACTACAACCATAACTCTAACGATAGTCTCAACTACAACAATAACACTAACCCTAGCCTCAACTACAATCATAACCATAACCCTAGTCTCAACTACAACCATAACTATAACCCTAGTCTCAACGACAACCATAAACCTTAGTCTCACCTACAACCATAACCATAACCCCAACCCTAGCCTCAACTACAACCATAAACATAACCCTAGTCTCACCTACAATCATAACCATAACCCAAGTCTCAACTACAATCATAACCCCAACCCTAGTCTCAACTACAACCATAACCATAATCCTAGTCTCAACTACAACTACAACCATAACCACAACCCCAACCCTAGTCTCAACTACAACCATAAACCTAACCCTAGTCTCAACTACAACCATAACCCCAACCCTAGTCTCAACTACAACCATAACCCCAACCCTGGTCTCAACTACAACCATAACCCCAACCCTAGTCTCAACTACAGCCATAACCCTAGTCTCAACTACAACCATGACCCCAACCCTAGTCTCAACTACAACCATAACCCCAACCCTAGTCTCAACTACAAACATAACTCCAACCCTAGTCTCAACTACAACCATAACCCCATCCCTAGTCTCAACTACAACCATAACCCCAACCCTAGTCTCAACTACAACCATAACCATAACCCTAGTCTCAACTACAACCATAACCCCAACCCTAGAGTGTCAACTACAACCATAACCCCAACCCTAGTCTTAACTACAACCATAACCCCAACCCTAGTCTCAACTACAACCATAACCCCAACCCTAGTCTCAACTACAACTACAACCATAACCACAACCCCAACCCTAGTCTCAACTACAACCATAACCCCAACCCTAGTCTCAGCTACAACCATAACCCCAACCCTAGTCTCAACTACAACCATAACCCCAACCCTATTCTCAACTACAACCATAACCCCAACCCTAGTCTCAACTACAACCATAACCCCAACCCTAGTCTCAACTACAACCATAACTCTAACCCTAGTTCCGCCGGATCAATGGAGGGGGGGACAGCTAATGATGACGCTGTCAACCTCCTTGTGTCAAAAGACATATGATACAGGGACAGGTGACACAGGGGCAGCCTCAACTGTCCCCAACACCCCACCCTCCCAAACAACACATGACCGCAAACAGCCTATCCCACTCATTCTCTGTGGCACAATTTATTTTTCTAGGGCAGGGCACCAAGGCCCTTAGGATAACACAGTAGCCTGAAAAACACAACCATTTTCAGTTGAAAGTTCAACTGAAATCAAGCGGGCTAAACGTGTGCAGGTGGGGGACAACAGAGCTAGACTGGGAGCCCACCCCGCCAAGCCTAAGCAGAGGTAGGTCAAACACTGTTCTGAGAAACATTGTGGCCCAACCCTCCCTCTGCAACCCTGTCTGTCCCAAAGTGTCTCCTCACAGGGGTATAACAGTGGTGGGAACATGGGCTTGGTGGGGACTGACTGGAGACAGGGGACCAGGACACAATGGCTGTTAACAGAGGAACACCCTTCCATTCCTAGCTTACCTTCCGCCCTCCCCTGGGACCAGCTGTATTATCTGCAGGGCAGCCTAACCCAGCCGCTAAACATTGCTGAACGCCAAACACCCCTTTCTCTGTTTATTTGTCACTGAGAAGACAACAACAACAACAATAACAGCGAACCATTCAGTCCAGTCCAGAGCTCAGGCTTGTCACAATTTGGGACTCAGTTTATCCAAATCATTCTCATGTATGACCCTAGCCACCCTACTAAACACTAGCAAACAAAAATAAACAAGAGACAAAAACAGTCTAAAATGATAGTAGCTGTTGCTACAGTTAATTAGCCCATCTAACATACGTCCTCAGGTCAGTTCTCTACTCACAGACTGGACACTAAAAGACTGGTCCGCCTTGTCTAATCGGATGGTTAAATAAAGACCATGTGTGCGTCTGAAATACCACATTATGTCGGTGTTATTAGGTGAAATCATAAAGTAGGCTCTTATTCAGGAGTAAAACACAGGACTGAACAGGAACAAGGGTGTCATATATATTGGGGTCTTGGCTAAGTGAGCAGATAACTCACTGAATATATACCAGATGAATGAAACCACAATAACCACTCTCTCTTTCTCTCCCACTCACCCTCTCTGCCTTTCTTTTCACTCTCTTCTCTTTCTTTCTTTCTTTCTTTCTTTCTTTCTTTCTTTCTTTCTTTCTTTCTTTCTTTCTTTCTTTCTTTCTTTCTTTCTTTCTTTCTTTCTTTCTTTCTTTCTTTCTCTCTCGCTCTTTCTATCTTTCTCTCTCTCTCTCACTCTCCAACCTCTCTCTGTGACTCTGACAGTCCAATAGAAAGGAGAAGACTGCAAGGGGGAAACAACAATCTCCAGGAATTCCTTGGCATCTAATAGGAGTCAGCCTCATTCAAAAACAAAATCATTGAACTGCTGTAGCTCTCCATCGCAATTGACAACGAGGAGAGAGGAGGGACAAAATAGTGGGAGACAATGGGCAAAATAAAACATTTCCACACGTCACAATCAGTGCCCATCATGGTATACGTGACATTTATTTTCCCTCTGGTGACCCTTGACAGGAGCCCCTGCGTATCAGCCTAGCCAGCCACATCCAACAGCCGGTGCCCCCCCCCCCTCCCCCTCTCCACTCTCTCTCCCTCTATATATATATATCTCGACCCTGGGTCTGAAGCCGAGGGAATGTCAGTGGAGCTTCCTGTAAAGAACAACAACACAAGGTCAGGTCAGGTAAGCTCGGCACAGCCCTGAGGGAGCTTCTGCCCAGGCCTACACTGCCCTGGCTGCCTCCTCATTGTGTGCAGTTTCCCCGACCACAGCCCCTGACCAAGCCTTACCTCCCCCATCTCCCCGCCTCCCAGCCTCCCACCTCCCAGCCTCCCGCCTCCCAGCCTCCCCACCTCCCTGGCCTCCCCACCTCCCAGCCTCCCAGGGTTGGGCCTTGAGAAGAGCAATGGAGCGAGGAGAGAGGCCGAGCACATATGAAGCCTCAGATAACCTATGGGATCTAGTGTACCATATTACCTCCTAGACATCTGCCTTCTCCCTCAGCATACACACACAGAGAGAGAGAGAGAGAGAGAGGACGGGCTGTTTTCTGATGTCTGCTTCTCTCTCGGAGCATAGGACAGAAAGGGCCTGAGGAGACAGAGGGAGGAGGGGGTGATGGAGGGAGGGATGGCGGGAGGGAGAACAGACAGATTCACATCAAAGCAGACCTAGCCCAGCGTTCGTCTGGCTTGGAGTTAGTTCTTCCTCCTTTCTGTGTGTTGACTGGGAGATTGTTTGTCATGAGATTTTTCAGATACTCATATCTCATCACTTGTGTATATTTGAAGTGTGTGCATGTGTGTGTGTATGTTGATAGTGTGTTGTGTTTTGTTAAAAAGCTGGTACAATCTGGGTAAAGTGTATGTGTACTGTACGTGTGTGGGAGATTCAGAAGACTTGTGTCAAGGGTTGTATTTTGACTTGAGCAATGCATCTGCATGTTTTGTGTGTTTATTTGAGTCCAGTGCAGGAGAGAAAGGATCCTAAACCAATGTGTGTGTTCACAGATCCAATTCACTAACCAACCAACCAACCAACCAACCAATCAAAGGACCAACCAAGCAGTAACTACGACAAACTGGAAGCCGAAGGAGTACAGCTCAGATTCACAGAGCCGGCCGACCCCTGCCAAGATAAATGGATTCAGTTTAACATTGGCAGTTACAATATGTTCTTTGTATATTTGTAAAAAGGAGAAAGTGGAGGGGGAAGGGAGGGAGAGGGGAGGGGAGGGAGGGTGGTGTAGTGTTTGAGCAGAGGGATTTGGTGCTGGGGGGTGCTTAAAAGAACAGGAAATCAAGCGAGAGCACCTGACGCACATGATAAATATCAAGGCCTTTGCCACGTGCCATTACACTGTAACCAAAGCCTCTCCAGGGGGGGGGAGCAGGCACTCGCCACCACCTAATCTCCTTTGCTGAGTGGGCGTGCTCTCAAAGCTGCTTTTGTTTCAGAGCGTTTCAGAGCTACTTTCACAAGGAGGTACAATCACCGTCCATACGGGGAGGGTGGCCTCTCTCTCTCTACCCCTCATCCCTCTCCTCTCTCCACCGACCGTAGCACTCTGTTGTTGGGAGTGCCCTTTTCCTAGTCCCAAGGTCTGTGCCATCAGGGCCCATACACAGGGTGCAGAGGGACAGGGGCGTTTTACTTTATTTACTGATCACCCTGTTCAGACATGATGGAGGAGCTATGAGAGGGAATGTGTGGTAACAGTTAAGACTTTCATGTAGAGTAAATTCAGATGGAGAGAGAAGTTTGATGGCTTTCAAGTCACGGTGGTGGTCCATTGTTTTACCTTGAGGGATGTGAGAGACGGCGAAATGTTACTGAACACCAAGCACATGCGGTGGAATAAACAGGCTAGTAGCTGGATGAAGAGGTGAATTATGAGACGTGTTCTGACTGATGAGGTGGTGGTGTGTTAGGGAACGCTTCATGTTGTTGTTGTTCTCACAGTACTGTGGATGCATGTCGACTTGTAAGTCTGCATCACTGAATGAGAGTCTGTTATGGCCCGATTCAGACTTAGGAAATCTGCGCCTTTTTTATGCACGACTTACCTTATGCAGATGCATAACGGGCTTTGCAGGCGTGGTTCCCTTGCACGCGCTGATTACATTTAATTAAACCTGAAAACGCTCCCACTTGCTGGCCAACATATTTTCTTGTGACGTTTTCATTCAATAGGCTTTTCAGTACAATAATCTAAAGCCATCACTTTAAATTTGTTGTACCTTTCATTTTAATATTCTTGACTGATTTACTAGAATAAATAGAGAGAACAGTTCCGAATAGTAGGGATCAATGACAGAAAGCCATGTAGGCCTAAATACACACATATTCATCTCCTTTAAAACACACATTAGTAGATCAAAAAAATACTCTGATCTTGTATATTATTTAGGGTTAGGAAAGTATTTCTGGATAATAAAAAAACAGGTCTGGAGAGCCGTTATAAACCAAATATATTGGAGAATCAAAAATGTTGATCCTGAAAGTTGCCATATTCAATTGTTCAATCCATGAAATATTGGAAGGAGAGAAAAGTGGATAACAGGGATTGAACAGTAGTCCTTTAAATCTACCCTAATAATCCTCACTAATCATGGAACTTTGATGACGACAGTCCAGTCGCTGTGAACTGTGCGCCAGGTAAGTATGGTCTGTGTTCCATAATGATTCAAATAGGCTACATGTCCCAAATGATTTCACAACTTGTAATACGTTCGCCTAATATGATCCACTATTGCTAGCGATCCTCTGGTACAACCCCACGAATGTGGCAGAGGAAAGAAAGGTAAACTAATTATGTAATGCAATTATACATAAATGAAAGGAAACTTACACTACAATTATAAATATTATATTATATTATAAATATATGTGGGTTTCACTGACGGTGGCTAAAGGTAGTGGATAATATTTAACCTCTGCGCGGGATGAAATTCGACAACATACGGTGATCGCCACATAAATAGTCATATTAAACATTCATGAAAATACAAGTGTCTCACATGTTTCGAAAGCCTAGAATCTTGCTAATCCAACTGCGTTGTCAGAGTTAAAAAAGGATTTACTGCGAAAGAATATGATGCGATTATCTGAGGATAGAGACCCATAAAAAAACAACTTTCAACCAGCACAGGCGTAACAAAATCACAAACTGCAATAAAATAAATAGTTTACCTTTGACGATCTTCCTCTGTTTGCAATCCCAATGCTCACTGTTACACAATGAATGGTCTTTTGTTTGATAAAATCCATTTTTACAGCCTGACACGAAACATGAATTCCGTCTCATTCCATTTTCGCCGACACATTCGATGTAAATACACACACTAAACGTGACTTTTCCAGTCATGTTTGATTTCATTGCAATCAACTGGTTTGTTTGTAACACAACCAAACCTGATGGGTCATTTCGCGGGACGTATTGACTGAAAGAAACGGATTTGA
Source organism: Oncorhynchus nerka (assembly GCF_034236695.1). Lineage (NCBI taxonomy): Eukaryota > Metazoa > Chordata > Actinopteri > Salmoniformes > Salmonidae > Oncorhynchus > Oncorhynchus nerka. Next base: position 19,729,963 of record NC_088412.1, read on the forward strand.
AGCCAACAAGTAATGACATCATTGTGCACCAATGATATGACCGCTGTTTCGTTGATTGGCTGTATTTGAACCCAATGACCACTGATCGTCTTGAAATCTAGCTGGGTAGATAGCCAATAAGCTGAGGTAAACGGCAATATGTAATGTTTATGTGTTCTCAACTCAGTAGATTTGGCACTATACTGTCATTTGCTAATGGCTACATCCTTGCAAGTTATAAGGCCAGCATAAACTTCACAGTGGAAAAGGTGACATGTTGATATGCTTCAGTTTGCTGCCATATGACTGGTTTCACATTTGTCTCCAGCAATTATAAGGTGAAATAGATTTGTCATTTATATTTACAATCCCCTTATACAAATGGCTTAATCATGTACCTAGCTCTTATCATTAGCTCTTATCAACTTGTACATTACAGTGCATGGAGAACGGTGTTATTTCTATTGGAACAAAGAAAGCAGATGTTGTTCCACTTGGAACCAACAGGTTGCTCGACCTTATTCATGGTTTCATCGTGCGTGAAGGTGGTGGAATTACGAGGGAATTAAGTGAAGGTCAGAAGAGGGCGTATCTGTAGACACCTCCGCCACACCTTCCATTTCTTAGATCTCCACCCCAAAGGAACAGCGGGTGAATAGCATCCTATTCTCATGCTTAAGTTCAAAATCAGAATACGAGTAGAGAGAAGTACATAAAAAGGGAATTTACGTTCCATTTACGCTTAACTCGGGTCGGAATTCCCCGCCATGTTAAATATATACTGTACCTCTCGGCCACAGAATGAAATAGAACACCCAGACCAAGTCAACCTCCATTTACTGGGCTCCACCAAGCTGTCACCACACATGGGGATGCCACTCCAGTCTGGCTGTCATAAAACGTATCATAATCGTTCTTATTTCACAAAGCTGCCTGTAAAGTTGTGTGTATGTGGAATAAAACCAGGGACCTGGGAGAGGGGTCCTGGAAAATATTGGGCCAGATGCCTTTTTTAACATGTGTCCTTAGTGACAGCTGGGAGTCCTCCTCTCTTTACTGGTCCCCAGTGTGGTGGTCCAGGGCGGCACACACACACACCAAACACACACACACACACACACACACACACACACACACACACACACACACACACACACACACACACACACACACACACACGGCTGTCTTTCTAGGACCATGATGTTTCTCCATAGAGCCTTTACAATGCTACTACACTTCAATGTGTATTCAGGTCTGAAATTAAACTTTAGTTGAGTCAACCTCCCTGATGAAACTGACAAAAAGCATTTAAACCATAACTAATATCAGAACTGTGTTGAGAGGAAACAATTTGTTCAGCTAATGTCACAATGACTCCTGACACCTCTCTCCGCCGTCATCAACATGAATTGGACAAACGTCACGTCATCTGTTCACCAGCCTGACCACTAAGCCCTGCCCTGCCCTACCCTGGCAACCTGTTGCTGGGCCTGTCTGTGATTCACTCTGTCTGTCTGTCTGTCTGTCTGTCTGTCTGTCTGTCTGTCTGTCTGTCTGTCTGTCTGTCTGTCTGTCTGTCTGTCTGTCTGTCTGTCTGTCTGTCTGTCTGTCTGTCTGTCTGTCTGTCTGTCTGTCTGTCTGTCTGTCTGTCTGTCTGTCTGTCTGTCTGTCTGTCGCCAGAGTCACAAGGTCTGTTGGCAGCTGGCAGCTAAACCACTGTTACCAACCAGACATGCGCGTGCCACAACAAGGGAGAGACACAGGGCTGGTCTGTCAGCTGACTGCAGTGCCACAAGTGCGGTTTAAATGTCAAAGTACAGGGACACATGGGGCTTGGGGGCCTGGAGGCTATTTGACTGTGGGCCTGGGGTCCAGGGCGACACCCCGAGCTAGTCCTGAGCCCTCCTGTGTGGCGAACAGGAGAGGCTTTATAGGGGTGAGGTGGCCCCTGGACCAGCTGCTACCACACATTATGTGCCAACAACAACCAGTCGTGGTAGCTAGCCACACCACATGCCTGGTGACAAGGGACGTGGCTGTTTAAACAAAATAGTGTTTGGGTGACCACCCGGTCGCTTGCATGCCACAATACTGCACCAGCTTGCTAAGCTAAAGCTTATGTGTCTCTGAATCACATCTTGTCTTCCCTCACTAGTCTTTGTCTTGTTGGCCTATTATAGTAAATCTTATGGAATAAATGGCATCACTTAGCTACAGGTCAAAGGTTAATGAGATACTGACTGCTACATCTGTTGGGCGTCATTAGCAACAAAGGGACTCTTGTCAGAGATTATATCAAACACAGATAATGCCTGCCTGCCTGGCGTTATCTGACTGATCTGAACACCCTGACTGATCTGAAGGGAGTTACAAGTCAAACACAGTGAAGTACACAATCTAGTCAGAGCCAGTCAGTGTAGGGTAAACAGAGTCAGAGAGAGCCAGTTGTTTGGGGGACAGAGGAATGGTGATGCTGGTGGGACCTCCAGACAGACAGAGTGGGGTCTGGGTCTGGGTCTGGCGTGTGCCCGACCGTCAGCTGTCACCTACTGACTCCAGGCAGAGACGTGCCCAGGCTGTGACCCTGCCTGGAGCTCAGGTCGGTGCCAAGGCCAGCCAGCATGCCAGCAGATACAGCTATATACAGATATACCCGTCGCCACTGGATAGCTAGTTTTCTGCTGTATGTCCTCCCAGGTACAGCTGGCCCAGAGAGAGACGGAGAGAGAATACACAGTGGAACCAGCATTCATGTACATTTTGTTTTCTATTCATTAGCCATTCCTTCCTTTTCTTATTTTATACATTAGTATATTGTACTGTATTTACTAAATTACAATTTCTAGATATTGCCAAAGCAGAATGTCATGCCAATAAAGCAATCTGAATTTGATTTTGAATTTGAGAGAAAGAGAGCAAGAGAGAGAGAGCTAGAGAATGAGCGAATGAGAGGGAGAGAGAGAGAAAGGGATAAAGAGAGAGAGAGGGAAAGTGTGAGAGAGAAAGAGAGAGAAAGAACGAAAAAGAACTGGAGACAATGAAGGAGAGAGAGAGAGAGGGAGAAAAAGAAAGAGAGAGAGAGTGAGTGAGAGAAGAGAAAGAATGAGAGAGAGTGAAAGAACGAGAGAGATAGATAGAAAGAAATAGCGAGTGAGGGAGAGCGGGAGAGAGAAAGAGAGAGCGAGAGAAAGAAAGAAAGTAAGAGAGAAAGAGAAAACAGAGCGAGAGAGGAGAAAAGAGAGCAGAGAGAGAGAGAGAAGAAAGAAAGAAAGAAAGAAAGAACCAGAGAGAAAAAAGAACCAGAAAGACCTGTCGTCCCCTGGTTCCAAATATAGTATACTCTGTTTTTGTTATTGTGGCTTTTTTTTTATTCATTAAAGACGCAGACATGACAAAATCCGTTTTCGTTCGGAGCATTGCTTTGTACAGATGTTTGTTTTGCTTCTATTGGGTGATGTTTTGGTTGCGACTCAGATGGTGAAAGGGCAGAGGAAGATAATTATACATCCTGGAGTCGTCTGGTTGGATGGTAACAGTCTGTCGTTGACTGGTTGGCTAGTGACAGTGTTCTGAAGTCTTTTGCTTGGCTAGCTTCAACTCAATTTTGCAAAAACAACCCCACCTCCAAAATAAATGTGAACATTTTTGAAGAACTGAATGAAATAATAGACCAATATGTTACACAACTCTAAGGTGTAATGGCGTACTGTTAAAATTACTTTACTACATGTCCAAGATGTGATTTCAAACTCTGTCACCTCTATCACAACCCTACATTCTTCCTGTAAGACCAACAACCACAATGCAGACAAAATATTGAATGGAACTGATAGGGCTAAATGAAACTACTCCAGATATTTTGCTACACTGGCCAGTAAACATTACTGTTACCGGCACAGCGGTAATATCAACATACAAATACAGTCATTGCTTTGTTTCACCCACCCACACACACAAAAAAAGTGACTATTCTGTTCGATATCCCAGGCTCTGTTTTGGTTGGTCTGTTTTGGTCGGTACATTAACCTTGTTGGGTTTGCACGTCCAGCATTCCCCCCTAGATGCTAATCATCATGAGATTCTTCAAACACAAACTGTAAGGTATTTCATCAAAACATCGGTAACTAATTCCATCTCAGAGAGAGGGAGCAGAATTGCAGAGAGAGAAAGATATATAAAATGTTTATTTCACTTTTGTTCATCATCTATTTCACTTGCTT